>NC_091305.1:49725079-50000079 GCF_038502225.1 Cherax quadricarinatus | reverse complement strand
TATATATATATATATATATATATATATATATATATATATATATATATATATATATATATATATGTATATATATATATATATATATATATATATATATATATATATATATATATATATATATATATATATATGTATGTATGTATGTATGTATGTATCTATGTTAAATATTTTTGCTGAATTTAAATTTATAAAGTCTAACAAACAAGGAAATACAATCGCTTAAAATATTGTTAGTAAATCCTTTTATAAAGATCCTCTGTATAGTGTGAGTTCTTCATAAGTGCGATTAAAAATTGATCACTGCCACCATTAAGACCTTTCCATGCACTACTCAGTTTGGAATGTACTTTTTCAGTTTCATTTACATGAAAATCACACTATGTAGGAGAGCTATATAAGAGAATTTAGTGTATTTACAGTTGTGTTTAGTGCAGTTTACAACTATATTAGCTCAGTAGTTAAGTGTATGTAACATCTATCAGTAGTCACTGCCGTAATCTCATAAAATGTCACAACATGTTGCCCACAGAGTGGCTTTATCGAGTGCTTTGTGGGTGAAACATTCCACGATGATGGTTTCCCCTGCTAAACGTGAAATTAATGACTACCAATATCTTTTTTACCTATGAGATGAAAATGGCCAAATTTATTAAAAATTATGCAACTTTCATGTTAGGTTGTTTTCTGTGTTAGTAACATAACCTATACATCCATGTTACCCTATATGCCCATGTTATCCATAACACCTGTTACCCTACATACCTATGTTACCCTATACATCCATGTTACCCTATACACCCATATTACTCTATACACCCATGTTACCCTATACATCCATGTTACCCTATACACCCATATTACTCTATACACCCATGTTACCCTATACACCCATGTTACCCTACACTCCTGTATTATTCTTTCAGTGTTTGGACTATACATTTGCATTCATACATGTATACTAATACATTATGTATAAATGCAGACTTTCATAGATGCATGTGCACATACGTTGGATATATACACTGTACATATACACGCACGCATGAACACACCAAATATAAGCCTGTGCTATGTCAACATGGATAAAATATGTGATTATTCAAATTGGTAACATTTAAATAGGTGTAAATCAGTAATAGTACATTAATTATAGTTCTTGAAAGATACACACTTGTCAGGTGTTCATGTATGGTACCTCAGGTGTTCATGTATGGTACTTCAGATGTTCATGTATGGTACCTCAGGTGTTTATTTGTATAACCATATGTCAGTGAAAAATGATTGACTGTGTTGTATGTTTGTTGGTATTTCATTCTTTATTTTTAATACCTGTGATGAGTCAGTTATCAAGCCACACCTTGGAGAGGTAACTCTAGATGACACTTTGATCTCTCCTCAACCGTTTTCAAGTGAATTTAGAAAAGGCATGAGATGGGGTGGAAAGGAAGCAATGTGGGAGATATTGCAAATGTATGGAATGCTAGTACATTATTCAAGGCTGTAAAAAAATTAGTTATGAGGTTACTCTGCAATATGTAGAGGAGTAGGAGATCATTTTCCAGTATCATTAGGTCTTCAACAAGGATGTGTCAAGTCACCATGGTTATTTAATACATTTAGAGGTGGAGCTGGAAGTGAAGTGAGTACTAGGGTGTTTAGGAGAGGTGTGGATAAAAGATAATAAATCTAATATGAAGTGTAAGTTGTCACAGTTACTATTGGCTGATAAAACGGTTTTTTATGGAGATTCCAAAGAATAGTTGCTAAGGTTGGTGAATGAGTTTTGGAGTGTGCATGAAGGAAGGAGATAAAAAGTGAATACAGAAAAGAGCAAGGTAGTAAAAAGAAGTTTAGGTAATGAAAAATCGGATAGCATATTGAAAGGAGGGAATATGGAGAAAGTGAATAAGTTTAGATATTTGAGAGTTGGCATGTCAAAAAGACAGATCTACAAAAAAACAAGGTGAACTATAGAATAGAACTAGAGGAGGGGTGAGGGATGAAAGATTGGCAGAGTGTTTATACATCTTTGAACCAAAAGATGTTTTCTATTGAGGCAACAAAGAGGAGTGTACTGAGGTAAAACAGTAACAACACTTTTATATGGGTGTGAGACTTGGGCTTTAAATACTGCAGTGAGAAGGAAGCTGGAGGTAGGGAAGATGTCATGTTTGAGAGCAGTGTGTGGTATAAATATTATGAAAAGAATTCAAAGAGTAGAATATTGAAAATGATGGGGTTATGAAAGGTATTATTTGGAGGGCAAAGGAGAGTTAGTTCATGTGGTTTATCCAATTAGGAGGATGGAACAGACTAAAATGACCAAGGTGTATAAATGTGGGATGGAAGGCAGGAAGGGGTAGGAGTCATCCTAGAAAGGCTTGAAGAGAGGATCTGAAGCAGATTTTAGGTGGTAGGATCTTAAGTATCCAGCAGGCAAGTGTGAGCATGTTATATCATAGTGAGTGGAGACAGGCAGTTTTAGGGATTTATCTTGCTATTGAAATGTGAGCAAGTTAACATTTATGAAGGGATTCAGGGACAGCTTAGTCAGGCTTGAGTTCTGGATGTCTGAAGTATAGTTCCTGCACTCTGAAGGACAAGAGAGGGGAGGAATATTATAATCTGTAGGGTCATTTTAGTTGTGATATTCACATTCTTCTGGAGAGACAGTTATCAAAGGAATGATAGTGAATATTGTCTTTTTTTTTGGTGTGTGTGTGTGGGGGGGGGGAGGGGGGTTGATTCACCCTGCCTTGGTGGTAAATGGCCAATGTAGTACAATATAAACACACTGTGAGAAAAATTGATAGTAGAGGATGGACCCAAACCTCTTAAAATTGTGGGTTAATAGTGAATTGTTTTAACCATTGTGTTGTGAAATGTGCTATGACTTTTATTCCTATGATAGTTCGTCAGTGTATATTTTCTTTAAAAAGTGCAAACATTGTCATTTATGTGAAGTTCTGTACCATCATTCTTACAAATTCACTTGATGTTATGTGCCTAGAAGCTTCTGAAACTAGAAACTATGAATAATACAAAATTAAATCTAGAGAACAAATATTGTCTATGATTTGAGCTCATTTTGTATTTCAGAAATCAAATCTCTGTAGTATATCACTTTTCTCTGGTTAAATATCAATAGTCATAAGAAATAATGATAGAGCAAGTAGATTTGGGCATGAAAAAGCCATTGAGCCAGAAAAAAACAGTGGATAATTTAATCTAATCACTGATTTTCATCAGTAAAATATTGGATAATCAAAATCTGCAAGGCGAGTGAATTTGTAGGGTTGATTATTGTTGATAAAAAGAATATTGAAGTCCAGTTGAGGAATGTTTATCATTGACATCTTTTTCCTGTGTTGATGATTAAGACACATGTGCAGCAGTTGGATATCTTTATTGTTAAAATGTTGTGCCTATACAGTAGGCTTCTGTATTTAGCCCTTTCAGGGTCCGTCCAGTAGATCTACGGCTTTATGTTGAGGGTCCAAACCGTAGATCTACGCCAAAATTCTAGCAGCGTCAAATTTAGCGCAAGAAGGCTGGTAGGCCTACATCTGAGAGAATGGGTCTGGGTGGTCTGTGTGCACACTATAGAAAAAATCTGGACACCCGCATGGCATTGTGGGAATGCCGTCAAAGTGCTTTGTTCATCATGCTGGCAGCAAGGAAGCTCTCACTCTCCTGGCGAATACTGACTCTCCACTAAACAACTTACAGTTCTAAGACTGATGGAAGTAGATCTGAAGAGGAATTCTATGGTTTAACCAATGGTACCATATGGTACAATGGTGCCATGTCATACAGTGGTATCATATGGTATAATGGTACCATATGGTACAATGTACCATATAGTACATTGTATCATATGGTACATTGTACCATATGGTACAGGGTACAGGGACCCTAATGGAAATAAGTCTGACTTTTGGTTATCCTAGGTTCTCCAAATATATGCTGCTATGTATGATAATCTATGTAACTCTATTTGTGTATACCTAAATAAACTTATGATGCCACATGTGCTTGAGTAAGTTTATTCAGGTGTACACAAATACAGTTAAATAGATTATCATACATAGCTGCATATGTATAAAATCCTAGAATAACCCAGAGAAGTCAGGGTGACTTACTTTAAAAGGGATCACTGTATATGTACCATATGTTGTCCTGTACCATATGGTACCCTGCATCATATGGTACCCTGCACCATATGGTACCCTGCACCATGTGGTACCCTGCACCATATGGTACCCTGTACTGTATGGTACCCTATACCATATAGTACAGTGTACCATATGATACCATGTAGCATATGATACCATGTACCACATGGTCAGAGATGTTGCTGCCACCAGGCAAGACTGAGTGAGTGGCGACGCAAGCTAGCTAGTGACTCGGCAGTTTCCAAGCCAAAGGCTTTGTCATCTACCTCAAGGAACATGTGGAGTTCCTGTACACTTGTAAATATATAATAGAACATTACTAATATACAATATTTTTGCATATTTTTGTTGTAAACAATTATTGTAAATGAAATAATGATGAAAATATTAGTTTGTTTATTGTGTTGAATACAACAGTACCATATAGCACCATATGGTACAATGAACCATATGGTATCATTGTACCATATGGTACACTGTACCATATGGTACCATTGCACCATATGGTACCACTGCACCATATGTACCATAAGGTACCATTGCACCATATGGTACCATTGTATCATATGGTACCATTATACCAAATGGTGCCATTGTACCATATGGTACCATTGTATCATATGGTGCCATTGTACCATATGGTACCACTGTACCATATGGTACCATTGCACCCTATGGCACCATTGTACCATATAGTACTGGAGAAGCCTACTGTGTAGGCGAAACGTTTCGAAATAAAGATACCTAACTGTTGCATATGTGTCTTACCTACAATCTGTCGGTATTTTATACCATTTTAATGTTCAACCATATAGTACTATATGGCATTTATGTATTTGGAAAAGGCGTATGACAGGGTGGATAGGGGGGCAATGTGGCAGATGTTACAGGTGTATGGTGTAGGAGGAAGGTTACTGAAAGCAGTGAAGAGTTTTTACGAGGATAGTGAGGCTCAAGTTAGAGAATGTAGGAAAGAGGGAGATTATTTCCCAGTAAAAGTAGGCCTTAGACAAGGATGTGTGATGTCACCGTGGTTGTTTAATATATTTATAGATGGGGTTGTAAGAGAAGTAAATGTGAGGGTCTTGGCAAGAGGCGTGGAGTTAAAAGATAAAGAATCACACATAGAGTGGGAGTTGTCACAGTTGCTCTTTGCTGATGACACTGTGCTCTTGGGAGATTCTGAAGAGAAGTTGCAGAGGTTGGTGGATGAATTTGGTAGGGTATGCAAAAGAAGAAAATTAAAAGTGAATATAGGAAAGAGTAACGTTATGAGGATAACAAAAAGATTAGGTGATGAAAGATTGGATATCAGATTGGAGAGAGTGAGTATGGAGGAGGTGAATGTATTCAGATATTTGGGAGTGGACGTGTCAGCAGATGGGTCCATGAAAGATGAGGTGAATCATAGAATTGATGAGGGGAAAAAGGTGAGCAGTGCACTTAGGAGTCTGTGGAGACAAAGAACTTTGTCCTTGGAGGCAAAGAGGGGAATGTATGAGAGTATAGTTTTACCAATGCTCTTATATGGGTGTGAAGCATGGGTGATGAATGTTGCAGCGAGGAGAAGGCTGGAGGCAGTGGAGATGTCATGTCTGAGGGCAATGTGTGGTGTGAATATAATGCAGAGAATTCGTAGTTTGGAAGTTAGGAGGAGGTGCGGGATTACCAAAACTGTTGTCCAGAGGGCTGAGGAAGGGTTGTTGAGGTGGTTCGGACATGTAGAGAGAATGGAGCGAAACAGAATGACTTCAAGAGTGTATCAGTCTGTAGTGAAAGGAAGGTGGGGTAGGGGTCAGCCTAGGAAAGGTTGGAGGGAGGGGGTAAAGGAGGTTTTGTGTGCGAGGGGCTTGGACTTCCAGCAGGCATGCGTGAGCATGTTTGATAGGAGTGAATGGAGACAAATGGTTTTTAATACTTGATGTGATGTGCTGTTGGAGTGTGAGCAAAGTAGCAATTTATAAAGGGACTCAGGGAAACCGGCAGGCCGGACTTGAGTCCTGGAGATGGGAAGTACAGTGCCTGCACTCTGAAGGAGGGGTGTTAATGTTGCAGTTTAAAAACTGTAGTGTAAAGCACCCTTCTGGCAAGACAGTGATGGAGTGAATGATGGTGAAAGTTTTTCTTTTTCGGGCCACCCTGCCTTGGTGGGAATCGGCCAGTGTGTTAATTAAAAAAAAAATGGTACTGTTGTATTCAACACAATAACCGCACTAATATTTTCATCATTTTGTTTACAATAAACTTGTAAACAAGTTTTGTAAGCAATATATATATAATGATAAACAAAATAGTGCAGTTGTTGTGTTGAATACAATGAGTGTACACTTATACAATATACATTATATTGGTCTCACAGACCACAAATGTTACTAGAAAAAGAAAAAAATTAGAAAAGAAAAGAAAAAAGTATAAAAAACGTAAATAAAAAAATGCAATTTTGTGGAAGTCACTGATGTTGCCACCACCCAGTCATTTTGGGTCAACTTCCCGCCGCTGTATCTCGGTAAGTATTGATCAGAAATTTTTTTTTTGTTTTATTACCTTCACAGAAATATTATCTTTAATTCTGTAAGAAAAAAATAATTTTTTTTTTTTTTTTTTTTTCAAAATTTCTTGGACACTGGGGCACCCTTTCAGATTTTGGCCTTGGACCCTGAAAGGGTTAACTAAAGAAACCTATTGTATAGGCAAAATGTTTCAACGATAAAGATACCCAGCTGTTGCACATGTGTCTGAATCATCAATTTGTGGGTATTTTATACCATTTTCAACATTTTTCCTGTACTAAGGACTATTTCAAGTCAGGCTTTTCAATTCACTTACTTGAAAAAACCCTGTAACACAGATAAAACATTGCCAGTAATGAAGGTTCCTAACCTGCATTTCAGTGCCTTGATATCAACAATGTCAATATTTGTTTGCTACTGTTGTCAAGATGAAGCACTGTAGTGATATAGTCATTTGGAAGGTTAAGTGTTTAAAATTAATGGTGCTGAAGCGTGAAAGCAGTACTGACAAGTATGCAGCTATTGTAACTTATTAACTCTTATGACAAGCTAACATATGTTGGTAATATAAAGCAAAGATAATTCAGTGTATAGTGTTGTAATGTTTCTTAATGAGCAAGGTTATACTTCCCAGCCTAGATGAAATTAGTTCAAATTCCAGAGTTAAGTGTGACATTGTGACCAACTTTGTATATTTCGTGTGAAAGATCTTGAATGACCTCTCAGTGGAGAAACATCTGTAGTCATTAAGTTTTAAATAAATTTCACTGTCTCTGACCACTTTGACACAAAGATATTTTATTTTTATATATTAGGTGTACAACAACACCAGTGGCATCAACACTAAAATTTGTGTGTGACTGTCTTAGGGTGAGACTCTTTGGTAGATGTGCCATGACTAATGGATTTGGTGAGAGTAATCATAAATTATTTGCATATCACAGGTATTGTAACCATGACACTAACTCATAAAGCTTTGCATCTCAACATAAGGTTTAAAATAATATTTAAAGATTTTTTCCTTAAATTCTGACACATAATGACAAAATGTATAGTATTCCATAAGTAAGCAAATTTTAATGTAAAATTTACATTACATTCTTTAAAATATTGTATGATTAATATATAGATTAAGAAATCAGACTCGTGTACTTGACTGTATACAAATTCAGTATAGTGGTCATTGTGTATATACAGCCTAGGAAGAAATATTCTTCTTGGCTAATTTTGATCAAGGACCAGTGTCACCACACTTATTTTCATATTTTTTTTTTAATTTGGAAGTGGTAAGCTCAAGCTCTTGGCTTCACCTTCTAACTTTCATCAAATTGATGCAGAGAAACTTCATCATATCTAGTTTTATACTCATGTGGCATTTGCTAGTATTATGTAATTGTACAAATCATGCCACTTTTTTTTGCCACACTTATGTTGAGAATGTATTTTCATGTATCTGTGTGCTCATGTAGATTCATAGTTAGCTTCTATCTGTGTCTATAGCCAGAATAATTTAACATAGCTGTAGATGGGTTTGTAAAAGAAGTAAATGCTAGGATGTTGGAGAGAGAGAGAAGTGTAGATTTAAAAGATGTTGAATGTGATATAGAGTGGAAGTTATCATAGTTGCTCTTTGCTGATGACAATCTAAGCTCAACATCACATGCAAAATTCAACATCTTAACTTGGGTATTGTGTTACACTCTATACAGTGTAATTAAGTTGCACTGCACCCGCTGGTGGCAACCTCATGGACACTTACCTTCTAGTTGGCACAAACTGGAGCAACACTATATTTGGTTTTCTTTATTGAGTTTTCGTTGAGGTTAAGGGCTTTGTAAATGTGAGTATTAAAGGAAAGGCTGAGTGTCTTATAGAGTAGGGCCTAATTTTATGGCGTTCTGGTAACTGACATTTACAATTATGACCAAAACTCTATACGGCTCCCCCCACCTGACTTTCTTATATGGTCACCGTGGGCCGTCCAGTTTGTGTACATTCTCCATGAACACAACTCTCCATTATGTCTGGAAACTTTCCAAAATTTCAAGTGTTTTGAAGTTATTTCATGTCTTATATATACAGTAGGGCCCTGCTTTAAGGCGTTTTACCTTACGGCATTCCTCTAATATGGTGATTTCAAATTATGACCAAAACTTTCTATACGGCAAGCAGCCTTCAAATACGGCGCATGCCACCCAGTTTGTTTACATTCTCCATGAGCACATCTCTCTATTATGTAAAAATAATTACTCTTGGGCACATTAAATGTCTTATTTTACATCAGTATAGACATATTCATTAATCCATCTATGGTATTTTCTTCAAAATTATACAAGAAATATGTTACATAGCATATAAACATGCTGTTTATATGCTATGGAGGTGTGGTTGCCAGGCGGAGGGAAAACATTACGTAATACTAATAATAATCACTCTTGGGCACATTAAATGTCTTATTTTACATTAATATAGACATTTTCATTAATCCATCTATGATATTTTCATCAAAATTATATAAGAAACACGTTACAAAGCACATAAACATGCTATGTAGGTAGGTGTAGGTATGTAACCCAGGCAGACTACATACCTACATTATTATTATAACTATGATAATTATACTTAGTATGTGTACCTGTACCTACGTAAACTTCCACACTGTGCTGGTATGCAAGTACACATTAAAATCACTAATAGTGTCTTATTAGTCTTGAAGACACCATATTAATAATGATAATAATAATAACATAATAATAATCACTCTGAGGTGCATTAAACATCGTATAAAATGTTAATATAGACATTTTCACTAATCCATCTATCATATTTTCTTCAAAATTATATAAGAAACACGTTACATAGCATTTAAACATGCTGTGTAGGTAGGTGTAGGTATGTAGCCCAGGCAGACTACATACCTGCATTACTATTATAACTAAAACCATACGCGTCTGGCTGGTTTGTTTACAAAACTCGTGAACCTATTACTGTCTCATGTACTCATTTTCTCTCTCATTCTCTAACTCTCATTCTCTCTCTCATTCTCACTCTCTCTCTGATTCTCTCATTCTCTCTCTCTCTCATTCTCTCTCTCTCATTCTCTCTCTCTCATTCTCTCTCGTTTATTTATTTGTTTAATCTTGTTTACTCACCTCGCACCCTATATTAAGACTACAAATATGTTAAAGTAATGAGTGTACTGTATAAGCATTTTATCGCCTAGTATATAATGTGTGGGTGTGGTGGCCAGATGGGGTTATAATACCTACCACACTTTGATACCTACCTACCCTACTATTCATCTTGCACCCTATAATAAGACCATTAAGACTAAAAATATATTAAGGTATGTAATGAGTGTACACTAAATGCATTTTATCACTCTAGGGGTCTTTAACCCTTTCAGGGTTTCTGATGTACTAGTCCGGCTTACGCACCAGGGTTTTTGAAGTACTAGTACGCCTAAATTCTAGCGCCCTCAAATCTAGTGAGAGAAAGCTGGTAGGCCTACATATGAAAGAATGGGTCTATGTGGTCAGTGTCTGCAGTATAAAAAAAATCCTGCAGCACACAGTGCATAATGAGAAAAAAAACTTTGACAGTGTTTTTGGTTTAAAACAGAGACTTTGTACTGTATTTTTGTATGGTATTTATGATGATATTCTAGTTTTCCTGGTCTCATTTTATAGAATGGAAGACATATTACAGAAATTGAGACGATTTTGATTGGTTTTACAATGAAAAGTACCTTGAAATTGAGCTCAAAGTAGCAGAAATCTTTGATTTTTGCCAAAGATCAAAAGTAAACAAATCATGCTAAGCGTCCAATACACGTCAACTGGTGAGTCTAATATTCTTTCACAAGTGCACTGATATTATTTATACCATTTCTACACTAATGTAGTAGTCTGCATAACAGTAAATCTTCTATTTTTTTGTGAGAATAAAAATTCAGAGTGAAAAGCAAAAGAATGTAAGAGGGGCATGTGGATGTGACTAATGAACAGAGGAAATGTTATTTTAGTGCCAGGAATGTCTTTCTTGTTTATTCTGGACCCTATTTGGAAAATGGCATCTTTTGAAATTTGTGTGAAATTGACAAAATTGCTAAATTCTGACCACTTTATTGGATAGTTGAAATCGTTCTTGTACTCATTCGATAGAAAAAATGGAGTTCTAGTGAAATAGTTATGATTTTTGTCGACTAGTACACTGGAATTGGCCGAAAATAGGACTCAAAGTGGGCAAAATTGCCGATGCATAAACATCATCGAGACCACTAACTTCACGAGAGCATAATTCCGTAAGTTTTCCACCAAATTTCATACTTTTGGTGTCATTATGATCAGGAAAGAATTCTCTATCTTTCCATAAGATTTTTTTTTTTTTTTTTTTTTTAACTTGTCGACCTTGAGAACAAGTCAGGGAGAGGGCCTATCGACCCTGAAAGGGTTAATTGTTGAAATATATAACATGAGGGTGGGGTTGGGTAGTTTGGCCTGGCTGGCTGCCATACCTACCACACCTAGCTTCATACAATAAGCACTACTCACCTCTCACCCTACTTTTTATTGCTTTTTCATGCCTTGTTCTATTGCTAACTTAACCTGTAAACGGTTCAAATGTATACATACGTTCACTACCCCAATGCCCCGAATATTTTGAAAAATAAAAAAATAATTTTTTGTGTGTGTGAAAATAAAAAGCACATTTTTCTAAGTGTTATAGGATAAAAAAAAAATTAGGGTCAGTGCTTACAGAGATATGAGGCCAAGAAGTTGGCACTGGAAGAAGTGTTGCCAATATACCTTTTTTTCTAATTTTCATGTTTATATAATTTTTATGTTCTGACAATTACAGTTTATAGTAGTTCTTGTCATTTCATAACCAATCTTTGTTCTGACACTAGTACATGTATTAGGTACTGAAATTGTACTCAGATTGTCATGAACACACTGACAGGAGGACATTTACACCTGCCTTGGCCATTTACTATTGTCTTGGAATATATACAAAGTATTTATAGGTCCTAGCATTGTTTTATATATGTGGAAGTTATAATAATAGTAGGGATTGCAGAGAGCATGCATAGTTCCTTTGTATAAAGGCAAGGGGGACAAAAGAGAGTGCAAAAATTATAGGGGGATAAGTCTGTTGAGTATACCTGGTAAAGTGTATGGTAGAGTTATTATTGAAAGAATTAAGAATAAGACAGAGAATAGGATAGCAGATGAACAAGGAGGCTTTAGGAAAGGTAGGGGGTGTGTGGACCAGGTGTTTACAGTAAAACATATAAGTGAACAGTGTTTAGATAAGGCTAAAGAGGTCTTTGTGGTATTTATGGATTTGGAAAAGGCGTATGACAGGGTGGATAGGGGGGCAATGTTGCAGGTGTATGGTGTAGGAGGTAGGTTACTGAAAGCAGTGAAGAGTTTTTACGAGGATAGTGAGGCTCAAGTTAGAGTATGTAGGAAAGAGGGAAATTATTTCCCAGTAAAAGTAGGCCTTAGACAAGGATGTGTGATGTCACCGTGGTTGTTTAATATATTTATAGATGGGGTTGTAAGAGAAGTAAATGCGAGGGTCTTGGCAAGAGGCGTGGAGTTAAAAGATAAAGAATCACACATAAAGTGGGAGTTGTCACAGTTGCTCTTTGCTGATGACACTGTGCTCTTGGGAGATTCTGAAGAGAAGTTGCAGAGATTGGTGGATGAATTTGGTAGGGTGTGCAAAAGAAGAAAATTAAAAGTGAATACAGGAAAGAGTAAGATTATGAGGATAACAAAAAGATTAGGTGATGAAAGATTGGATATCAGATTGGAGGGAGAGTGTATGGAGGAGGTGAATGTATTCAGATATTTGGGAGTGGACGTGTCAGCGGATGGGTCTATGAAAGATGAGGTGAATCATAGAATTGATGAGGGGAAAAGGGTGAGTGGTGCACTTAGGAGTCTGTGGAGACAAAGAACTTTGTCCTTGGAGGCAAAGAGGGGAATGTATGAGAGTATAGTTTTACCAACGCTCTTATATGGGTGTGAAGCATGGGTGATGAATGTTGCAGCGAAGAGAAGGCTGGAGGCAGTGGAGATGTCATGTCTGAGGGCAATGTGTGGTGTGAATATAATGCAGAGAATTCGTAGTTTGGAAGTTAGGAGGAGGTGCGGGATTACCAAAACTGTTGTCCAGAGGGCTGAAGAAGGGTTGTTGAGGTGGTTCGGACATGTAGAGAGAATGGAGTGAAACAGAGTTACTTCAAGAGTGTATCAGTCTGTAGTGGAAGGAAGGCAGGGTAGGGGTCAGCCTAGAAAAGGTTGGAGGGAGGGGGTAAAGGAGGTTTTGTGTGCGAGGGGCTTGGACTTCCAGCAGGCATGCGTGAGCGTGTTTGATAGGAGTGAATGGAGACAAATGGTTTTTAATACTTGACGTGCTGTTGGAGTGTGAGCAAAGTAACATTTATGAAGGGGTTCAGTGAAACCGGCAGGCCGGACTTGAGTCCTGGAGATGGGAAGTACAGTGCCTGCACTCTGAAGGAGGGGTGTAATGTTGCAGTTTAAAAATTGTAGTGTAAAGCACCCTTCTGGCAAGACAGTGATGGAGTGTATGTTGGTGAAAGTTTTTCTTTTTCGGGCCACCCTGCCTTTGTGGGAATCGGCCAGTGTGATAATAAAAATAAAAAAATAATAATAGTAATAATAATAATAATAATAATAATAATGATAAGAAGATGATGATGATGATGATGCATAATAATAAGTTCCCTTGAAGCATGTAAAACAAGCCTCAGTCCACCCCTGACAATGAAGTGATAAGATAACATTAGATAAGAGTTAACATTTGATGAGCGTCGGCCCTCGCTTTGTTTTCGCTGGTACACAAACATGTCTGTCTGTCTATTTGTCTGTCTGTTAGGCTCCCTGTCTATCTGTCTAGCTCTCTGTCTCAGAGAGAGCCACAAGACTGCATCATCATGTTTACTCATATCTTCAAGCAGAGTATAGCACTTTGTCTGGATTTTTTGGGTTATCCTAGGTAATTTACACTATGTATACTTGTATTTATGTTTACCTGTGAGACAGAGATAGACAGAGACAGATACAAAGAGATAGAGGCAGATAGACAAAGATAGACAGAGATAAAGACAGAGAGACAGAGATAGACATAGACACAGACAAACAAATGGAGCCAGGCCACCAGCAGCCGTCCAGCCACGCATCTGGCCAGCCTGCTGAACAAGTATTACATTCCAGAATTGTTTCTCTTTACTTAGGGCATAGGTTATAAGACATTCTGAAAGGGTGTTGCACAAATGTTGCATGCGGGTTATTATCGAGGTTTTTTTATATTTCCTCGACCATTTATGGCCACATCCACCTCAAAGCCACTAAACTTGGGGTCAGCATCACTTTCCTCTTAAAATGGGAGAGTTAATACTACATGAAATCAGTGAATCCAAGGTGTTTGCCACGCTGTTTGCTCTAGCTGGCGCTCATTTGAACTGGTGCTCCCACAAGGTACTATGTGGTCCCAGATTTTTTTAATACAGTGCACACTGAGTGTTATGACCCATTCTATGCTGATAAGGCATCTCAGGCCAATCGTGCCATATTTGAAGGCAGGAAAATAAAACGTTTATATACATTTGGAACACTAGCGGTAAGAACGAATATATACGTTTGGACCGTTTACGGGTTAATATATATTAGTGGAAACTTATTATCTGACATTTATAAGTGGAAAAAAATGGCGTTCTGTTTTCCGGTGATGTTTGCTTTCCAGCAGTAGCCTGGAACCTAATCTGCTGTATAAGTGGGGCCCTACTGTACTCTGATAATTATACTTATGTGTACTTGTACCTAAGTAAACTTACATACTGTGCTGGCATGCAGGTACATGTTAAAATCACTAAGACTGTCTTATTATTCTTGAAGATGCCATGTTAATAATGATAATAATAACAATGCACAATAATAATCACTCTGATGCTCATTAAATGTCATATACAGGTCTTCCTCCACATTCGTGAGGGTTATGGGATCGGGAGCCTCGCAAATGTTGAAAAATCGTGAATGTTTGGTGCCCAGATATATTGTAGGGGAAATATAATAATAGCATATACTTAGCCTAACAATACTGCTTCCTTAACCCTTTCAGGGTTTCGAACGTACTAGTACGGCTTATGCACGCTTAATTCTAGCGCCCTCAAATCTAGTGAGAGAAAGCTGGTAGGCCTACATATGAAAGAATGGGTCTATGTGGTCAGTGTGAGCAGTATAAAAAATCCTGCAGCACACAGTGCATAATGAGAAAAAAAAACTTTGACAGTGTTTTTGGATTAAAACAGCGACTTTGCACTGTATTTTTGTATGGTATTTATTGTTATATTTTAGTTTTCCTGGTCTTATTTTATAGAATGGAAGACATATTACAGAAATTGAGATGATTTTGACTGGTTTTACAATGAAAAGTACCTTGAAATTAAGCTCAAAGTAGCAGAAATGTTCGATTTTTACCAAAAGTTCAAAAGTAAACAAATCATGCTAAGCATCCAATACATGCCAACTGGTGAGTCTAATATTCTTTCACAAGTGTGCTGATAATATTTATACAATTTCTACACTAATGCAGTAGTCTGCATAACGGTAAATCTTCAATTTTTTTGTGAGAATAAAAATTCGAAGTGGAAAGCAAAAGAATGTAAGAGGGGCATGGGGACATGACTAATGAACAGAGGAAATGTTATTTTAGTGCCTGGAATGTCTTTCTTGTTTATTCTGAACTCTGTTTGGAAAATGGCATCTTTTGAAATTTGTGTGAAATTGGCAAAATTGCTAAATTCTGACCACTGTATTGGATAGTTGAAATCAGTAAATGGATGGTTTCTTGTACTCATTCGATAGAAAAATGGAGTTTTAGCAAAATAGTTATGATTTTTGTTGACTAGTACACTGGAATTGACCGAAAATAGGACTCATAGTGGGCAAAATCGCTGATGCGTAAACATCGTCGAGACCGCTAACTTCGCGAGAGCATAATTCAGTAAGTTTTCCATCAAATTTCATACTTTTGGTGTCATTATGATCCGGAAAAGATTCTCTATCTTTTCATCAGAATTTTTTTTTTTTTTTTTTTTGAAATTTGGGCAACCCTGAGAACAAGTCTGGGAGAGGGCCTGGGGACCCTGAAAGGGTTAACTCCTTGACTGTCACAACCCTAAATCCTGAGGTGTCTCCTGGTGTCACAAAATTTCCGAAAAAATTTTTTTTTTCTAATGAAATGATAGAGAATCTTTTCCCGATTGTAATGACACCAAAATAATGAAATTTGATGGAAAACTGATGGAATTATGCTCTTGCGAAATTAGCGACCTTGGCGATATTTACGAATCGGCGATTTTGCCCACTTTGAGCCCTATTTTAGGCTAATTCCATTGTTCCAGTCTACCAAACTCATAGCTGTTTCTTTAGAACTTCATTTTTTCTATCGATTGAGTACAAGAAACTTCCCATTTACCTATTTCAACTACCCAATAACATGGTCAGAAATTTGCAATTTGGCCAATTTCACGAAAATTAAAAAATATGACAATTTCAAAATAGGGTCCAGAATGAACAATGCAGACATTCCTGGCTCTAAAATAACATTTTCTTTGTTCATCAGGCACGTCTCCAGGCTCGTCTGATATTACTCTTGCTTTCTACTTTGAATTTTTATTCAAACAAAAAATAGAAGATTTACTGTTATGCAGACTACTGCAATACTGTAATAATTGTACAAATAATGTCGACCCATTCATGACTGCATATTAGAATGTCTAGTTGGACATTTATTGGAAAATGACATCATTTGTTTACTTTTGAACATTGGCAAACATTTCCCCTACTTTGAGCTACATGTCAAGGGTCCTTTCATAGTAAAACCAATCAAAATCACCTCTATTTCTATAATATGTTTTCCATTCTATCAAATGAGACCAAGAAAACGAGAGTACAGCCATAAATACTGTACGAAAATAGACCACAAAGTCGGCATTTTAATTTTTTTTTTCATTATGCACTGGGTGTTGCAGGATTCTTTATATGGTGCACACTGACCACACAGACCCATTCTCTCACATGTGGGTCAACCAGCTTTCTCCTGCTTGATTTGAAGCTGCTAGAATTTATGAATATATATACGTCAAACACGGTGAGTTGTAAGACATATATATACGACCGAAACAGTCAAAGGGTTAACCTATTGAACCATGAACATTCATAAAACACATGAAAATATCATAAAATATTGTACTAATGCCAGTCTTTTTTTAAAGAAGGTGAGAAAGATTATAGAATTCAAGAAAGAACTCGTAGCAGAGTACCAAAGTGGAGGAGGAAGAGAGAGGGAAGAATGTGCCTTCTTCAGTGATTCTGTGATATGCATGATACTAAAGCAGCATGAATCAATAAAGGCTATAATGCCAGTCAGCAATAAAGTGTAGCATTAACAGTGTAAAAAGTAAGTTAAGTGATTAACGATTGAAAAAGAACAGCACGAACCTAACTCCTCCAATGTTGTTGTAGTTATATACGGCGACTGACAACACTGCTGTCTCTAGTCTCTACCACCTCCACTATCACTATGTATGGCTTATGTCTCAGTGGCCCTTATACACCCAACAACACCAACACAACAACACTTGTGACGTACTTAATGATGTATTTTATTCATTTAGAGTATTTGTCATGTTTCTATGTTATTAATATTGTTTATTATGTCATATTAGATGAATTGTGATAGATAAATAAGCTGTAGAATTGATATTAGTGTCATATTGAAGGACTATCTTGTCCTATCTTTAACCCTTTGACTGTTTTGGTCATATATATATGTCTTACGAGGTACCGTGTTTGACGTATATATACTCATAAATTCTAGCGGCTTCAAATCAAGCAGGAGAAAGCTGGTAGGCCCACATGTGAGAGAATTGGTCTATGTGGTCAGTGTGAACCATAGAAAAAAAATCTTGGAGCATGCAGTGCATAATGAGGAAAAAAAAACTCCAACCGTTTTTTTTTTTAATTAAAATGCATAATTTGTGGTCTATTTTTTCATAGTATTTATGGTTGTATACTCGTTTTCTTGGTCTCATTTGATAGAATGGAAAACATATTACAGATATAGAGGCGATTTTGATTGGCTTTACTATAAAAAGAACCTGGAAATGGAGCTCAAATTAGGAGAAATGTTTGATTTTTTGCCGATGTTCAAAAGTAAACAAATGATGTCATTGTCCAATAAATGTCCAACTAGACATTCTAATATGCAGTCATGAATAGGTTGACATTATTTGTACAATTATTACAATATTGCCATAGTCTGCATAACAGTAAATCTTCTATTTTTTGTGTGAATAAAAATTCAAAATAGAAAGCAAGAGTAATATCAGAGGGGCCTGGAGACATGACTGATGAACAAAGAAAATGTTATTTTAGAGCCTGGAATGTCTGCATTGTTCATTCTGGACCCTATTTTGAAATTGTCATATTTTTTTAATTTTCGTGAAATTGGTCAAATTGCAAATTTCTGACCACATTATTAGGTAGTTGAAATTGATAAATGGGCAGTTTCTTGTATTCAATCGATAGAAAAAAATGGAGTTCTAAAGAAATAGCTATGAGTTTGGTAGACTGGAACAATGGAATTAGCCGAAAATAGGGCGCAAAGTGGGTGAAATCGCCAATTTGTAAATATCGCAGAGGTTGCTAACTTCGCGAGAGCGTAATTCCGTCAGTTTTCCATCAAATTTTGTTTTTTTTGTATCATTATAATTGGGAAAAGATTATCTATCATTTCATAAGAAAAAATTTTTTTTTTTTTTTTTTTAAATTTTGCGACACCAGGAGACACCTCAGGATTGGGGGTTGCGACAGTCAAGGGGTTAAGATCTGACAGAATAAACAAGCAACAAGAGGGAGGGAGGGGGGGGGTTTAGCCTGTATGTCAAGGAGTCACTCATTTGCTTGGAATTACTAAACACAAATGATGTACAGTAGGGCCTCGCTTTAGTGCATTTCACCTTAGCATTCCGCTAATACAGCAATTTCAAATTATGACCAAAACTCACTATACGGCAACCTGTCTTTCTAATATGGCACGCCCCACCCGGTTTGTTTACATTCTCAGTGAGTACATCTCTCTATTATATCTGGAAACTTTTCAAAATTTCAAGTGTTTTAAAGTTATTGCATATTTTATATTCACTCTGATAATACTTATATGTACCTGTACTCAAATATACATACTTTCACATTGTGCTGGAATGCAGGTACACATTAAATACTAAGGGTGTCCCTCTAGTCTTAATGCCATAGTAATACTAATAGTTCATAATAATAATTACTCTTGGGTAATTATTATTATGTTATTTTACATTAATATAGACATTTTCATTAATCTATCTATGATATTTTCTTCAAAATTATGTAAGAAACACGTTATATATCATATAAGAATGCTATGTATTTGCTATGGAGGTGTGCAAGCTGGATGGGGGAAAACATTACATTTTCTCTGGTCCAACACCAGAGAAAATGTATATGAATCTGTGTTTGGCCTAGTCACTTCCCTTAACACTCCACTTTTGTTTACAATACTCAGCATGAAGTATTCATTACTTCTCCCTTTGTTTATGATGGCATCTAAAGGTAGTTGTTAGAAACAGTTAAACTCGGTGAGCAAGGTATGTGATGGTAATAATATGGCTCTGGGCCACATTAAATATCATATAGCTATGTAGGTAGGTGTAGCCCAGGTGGGTTACATGTACAGGCTACCTACACCTGACTTCCTACAACTAAATACTGCTCACCTCTCATTCTACATTAAGACTACACATATTTTAAGGTAAATAACGAGTGTACTGTACGTGTATTTTATCTCTCTGGGCTGCTTTAAATATAGTACAGTGGACCCCCGGTTAACGATTTTAATCCGTGCAAGAGGGGTAATTGTTATGCAAAATAATCGTTATGTGAATGAATTTTCCCCATAAGAAATAATGGAAATAAAATTAATCCGTGCAAGACACCCAAAAGTATGAAAAAAAAATTTTTTTACCACATGAAATGTTAATTTTAATACACACAAACTGAAAAAGGCATGCACACTTACATGACACTTACTTTTATTGAAGATCTGGTGATGATTGATGGGATGGGAGGAGGGGAGAGAGAGTGTTAGTGTTTAGAAGGGGAATCCCCTTCCATTAGGACTTGAGGTAGCAAGTCCTTTTCTGGGGTTACTTCCCTTCTTCTTTTAACCCTTTCAGGGTCCGTCCCGTAGATCTACGGCTTTATGGTGAGTGTCCAAACCGTAGATCTACGCCATGAGCTCAGCTCACTCTGATAAACTGTGAGTGGTACATTTGGGCCTAGATATGAGAGAATACATCTATGTGGTATGTGTGCACCACATAAAACAGATCCTGCAGCACACTGTGTATAATGAGAGAAAAAACTGAAATCATGATTTTTCGATTAAAACAGCAACTTTGCAGTGTCTTTTCGTATGTTTTTTATAGTTGTATTTGCGATTTCTTGATCTCATTTGATAGAATGGAAGACATATTACAGAAATAGAGATGATTTTGATTGGTTTTAGCACTGGAAATGGCTTGAAACTGAGCTCAAAGTAGCGGAAATGTTAAATTTTTGCCGATATTCAAGAGTAAACAAACGACCTCACACGTCTAATGCACGTCAGCTGGTGGGTCTAATATACATTCACAAATATGGTGATGATATTTATACAATTATTACAGTATTGCATAGCAGTAAATCTTCTATTTTTTGGTGTGAATAAAAATTCATTATGTGAATAAAAAATCAAAATGGAATTTATTTGTAAAGCCTCAAAACATGACTAATGAACAGAGGAAATGTTAGTTTAGTGCCAGGAATGCCTACATTGTTTATTCTGGACCCTATTTTGAAATTGGAATATTTTGAACTTTGTGTTAAATTGGCCAAATTAACAATTTCCGATCACTTTATTTTGTAGTTGAAACAGTTGACTTGGCGATTTCTTGTGCTCAATCGATAGAATAGAAGTAATACTAGTGAAATAGCTAAGAATTTGGTTGATTGGAATAATGTAATTGGCCTAAAATGGGAGTCAAAGTCGGCAAAATCGCCGATTCGTAAATATCGCTGATACATCAAAATTCGCGGGAGCATAATTTCGTCAATTTTTCACCAAATTTCGTATTTTTTGTTTTATTACCTTCACAAAAAGATTCTCTACGATTTCATAAGAAAAAATAACAAATTTTTTTTTTGAAAATTCTTGGACACTGGTGCGTGACTCCAGATTTGGGCCTTGGACCCTGAAAGGGTTAATGCCACTAGGGCCAGCTTCAGAGTCACTGGACTTCTTTCGCACAAGATATCTGTCCATAGTGGCCTGTACCTCTCGTTCCTTTATGACTTGCCTAAAGTGTTTCACAACATTGTCAGTGTAATAATCACCAGCACGGCTTGCAATAGCTGTGTGAGGGTGATTTTCATCCATGAAGGTTTGCACTTCAAGCCACTTTGCACAGATTTCCTTAATCTTTGTAGTAGGCAACTTCTTCAATTTCTCTCTCCCCTCCTCTGAACCAGTTTCCCCAGGTCTGGCCTCTTGCTCTTGAAGTTGATCTATCAGCTCATCAGTGGTTAGTTCTTCATTGTCCTCCTCCACCAACTCTTCCACATCCTCCCCACTAACCTCCAACCCCAAGGACTTTCCCAATGCCACAATGGATTCCTCAACTGGCATAATCATCTCAGGGTTAGCCTCAAACCCTTCAAAATCCCTTTTGTCTACACATTCTGGCCACAGTTTCTTCCAAGCAGAGTTCAAGGTCTTCTTAGTCACTCCCTCCCAAGCCTTACCTATAAGGTTTACACAATTGAGGATATTAAAGTGATCTCTCCAAAACTCTCTTAGAGTCAGTTGAGTTTCTGAGGTCACTACAAAGCACCTTTCAAACAGAGCTTTTGTGTACAGTTTCTTGAAGTTGGAAATAACCTGCTGGTCCATGGGCTGCAGGAGAGGAGTGGTATTAGGAGGCAAAAACTTCACCTTAATGAAGCTCATGTCCCCATAAAGTCGCTCTGCCACGTCTGTAGGATGACCAGGGGCATTGTCTAACACCAGGAGGCACTTAAGTTCTAATTTCTTTTCAGTTAGGTAATCTTTCACATTGGGGGCAAATGCATGGTGTAACCAGTTATAGAAAAATTCCCTAGTGACCCATGCCTTACTGTTTGCCCTCCACAGCACACACAAATTATCCTTGAGGACATTCTTTTGCCTGAACGCTCTGGGAGTTTCAGAGTGATACACTAATAAAGGCTTCACTTTGCAATCACCAGTAGCATTGGCACACATGAGAAGAGTAAGCCTGTCTTTCATAGGCTTATGTCCTGGGAGTGCCTTTTCCTCCTGAGTAATGTAGGTCCTGCTTGGCATTTTCTTCCAGAACAGGCCTGTTTCATCACAATTAAACACTTGTTCAGGTTTCAGTCCTTCACTGTCTATGTACTCCTTGAATTCCTGCACATATTTTTCAGCCGCTTTGTGGTCCGAACTGGCAGCCTCACCATGCCTTATCACACTATGGATGCCACTACGCTTCTTAAATCTCTCAAACCAACCTTTGCTGACCTTAAATTCACTCACATCATCACTAGTTGCAGGCATTTTTTTAATTAAATCCTCATGCAACTTCCTAGCCTTTTCACATATGATCGCTTGAGAGACGCTATCTCCTGCTAGCTGTTTTTCATTTATCCACACCAATAAGAGTCTCTCAACATCTTCCATCACTTGCGATCTTTGTTTCGAAAACACAGTTAAACCTTTGGCAAGAACAGCTTCCTTGATTGTCTTTTTGGTGCCCACAATAGTAGCGATGGTTGATTGGGGTTTCTTGTACAACTTGACTAGGTCGGCGATACGCACTCCACTTTCATACTTATCAATGATCTCTTTCTTCATTTCAATGGGAATTCTCAACCTTATTGGTGTACGGTTGGCACTAGAAGCTTTCTTGGGGCCCATGGTCACTTATTTTCCAGAAACAGCACCGAAAACACTGTAATAATACGAAATATTCCGAGTGTATGCTTGGATGTTACCGCGGAGGCTGGCTGGTAAACAATGGCACGGGCGGCACATGTGAGGCTGGCTGAGGGCGCACATTGGACGCGTCTCGGACGAAAATCGGTGAGCGGGTTTTTAATCGGTATGCGCGGCAAAAATTTTGCGATTAAAGTAAGCGGTATGCGGAATAATCGCTATGTGATGCCATCGTTATGCGGGGGTCCACTGTATATTAAGTTTGGGATGGGGAGCCAGGGCTACCTACACCTGACTTCTTACAAATAAGTACTACTCACCTATCACCCTACATTAAGACTACAAATATTTTAAGGTAAGTAATGAATGTACTGTGTATGTATTTTACTGTGTGTTTTTAATGCCTAGTTCTATTACTAACTTAATATAAGTTAGTATAAAGTTGTTGCCTAACATTTATATGCATTTATAAGTGGAAAAAATAGTGTTCTGCTTTCCAGCAATGTCCGCTTTCCAGCAATAGCTTGGAACCTAACCTGCCGTGTAAGTGGGGCCCTACTCTATGTAGTTGATGTTTTGACAATAAAGATTGAAAACGAAAACTTAGTCATTGTGGTTGTATACAAGCCACCCGATACAACTTACCATCAACTCAAGGAACAGCTTTTGAAAATTGACTACTCTCTGGAAAACTTTCCAACTCCAGCCCCAAATAACTTGTTGCAGGGTGATTTCAACTTATGACACCTAAGTTGGAGAAATGTGGCAGATAATGTGTTAGCAGAGATAACCCCAGGAGCCATTTCAGATGAAAATTCACACACACATGAGCTATTAAATCTTTGCAACAAATTCACCTTAAGCCAGCAAATAGTGGAGGCAACAAGACTGGAAAATGTGCCTTATCTTCACTAATAATGATGATCTGGTATGAAATATAACAGTATTGAAGACAGTACACTCAGATCACAACATAATAGAAGTACAGACATGTATGTGCAAGGCTCCTGACCAGCATAAGTAGATCAGTTATGAGGGTACTTTCACCAAATTTAACTTGAATAACAAAAACATACAGTGGGATCAGATCAACCATGTTCTAAATGAAATAAGCTGGGAAGATATCCTCAACAACATGAATTAACTCTGTGGAACTTGAGGTATGCTCAGGGCACATATACCTCAGAGAAAAGAAGAGAAGGTGTAAACTAAACTAGAAAGAGAGAGTTGCTTCCTCTATAGGCAAAGGAAAAAAATCACAGAACTGCTGTAAGGGGTCAGTATATCTGAAATGCGGAAGCAGGCACTAGCCAGAGAAATAGAAAATATCGAACTTAAGCTTAAGGAATTATACGGGAGCCAAGAAACAGGAAGAACTTAAAGTCATAAATGAGATTGAAAAAAAAAACAAGATACTTCTTTTCCTATGCCAAATCTAGGGCAAAAACCACATCCAGTTATGGGGCCCTGCTTAAATGAACTGGGACATACAGAGATGACAACAAAGAAATGAGTTAGATACTGAAGTCCCAATATGACTCGGCATATGAATGCAGGTGAGAAAGATACAAGATAATATACAGTTGGAAAATCCTAGAGGGACTAGTCTCAAATTTGCATATGAAAATCACTCCCTATGAAAGCAAAAGAATTGGCAGGAGAGGTAACATCCCTCAGTGTACACTAACAGCCCCCTTCAAGGCAGGCAAAATTGCTGACCTGGAGAGTGTACAGAGAACATTCATGGCACACATAAGTATGATAAGGCACCTAAATTACTGGGAACGGTTGAAGGCCCTTGATCTATATTCTCTGGAGTGCAGGTGAGAGAGATACATGATAATACGTATACTCTTGGGAAATCCTAGAGGGATTAGTACCAAACTTGCACTCGAAAATCACTCCCCATGAAAGCAAAATACTTGGCAGGAGATGCAACATTCCCCAATGAAAAGCAGGGGTGCCATGTATACACGGAGAGACAATACAGTAAGTGTCTGGGGCCCAAGACTGTTCAGCTGCCTAAAAGCATACATAAGGGGGATTACCAATAGACCCCTGGCTGTCTTCAAGAAGGCACTGGACAGGCACCCAAAGTCAGTACCTGACCAACCGTGCTGTGGTTTGCATGTCAATTTGCATGCAGCCAACAGTAACAGCCTGGTTGATCAGACCCAGATCCACCACGAGGCCTGGTCTAAGACCGAGCTGCAGGGGTGTTGACTCCCCAAACCCTCTCCAGGTAAACTCCTGGTAATGAAAAGCAGGGTTGCCACGAGTATGCTAATAGACAACACAGTAAGTGTTAGGGGCCCAAGACTGTTCAACTGCCTCCCAACATACATAAGGGGGATTACCAGTAGACCCTTGGCTGTCTTTAACCCTTTGTTGCAAGCCCCTTTCTGAAACTGTCATTCTATGTTGCAAAATTTTTGGAAAAAAAAAAAAATTATTTTTTCTTATGAAATGATAGAAAATCTTTCCCAATGGTAATGACACCAAAAGTACGAAATTTGGTCGAAAACTCACGGATTTACGCTCCCGCGAAGTTAGTGGTCACGGCGACATGTACGCATCAGCGATTTTTCGGACTTTGAGCCCTGTTTTTGGCCAATTCTGTTGTTCCAGTTGACCAAACTCATAGCTATTTCTTTAGAACTCCATTTTTTCTATCAGTTAAGTACAAGAAACTGCCCATTTACCGATTTGAACTACCCAATAAAGTGGTCAGAAATTGGCAATTTAGCCAATTTCATGCAAATTAAAAAAGATGCCAATTTCAAAATAGGGTCCAGAAAAAACAATGTAGACATTCTTGGCACTAAAATGACATATCCTCTGTTCATTAGTAACATCTCTAGGCCCCTCTTATATTTCTATTGCTTTCTATTTTTATTTTTTATTCATACAAAAAATACAAAATTTACTGTTATGCAGACCACTGCATTATTGTAAAAATGGTATAAATAATATCAGTGCACTAGTGAAAGAATATTAGACTCCCCAGTTGACGTGTATTGGACATGTGGTGTGGTTTGCTTACTCCTGAACATTGGTAAAAATCGAACATCTCCGCTACTTTGAGTTCAATTTCAAGGTCATTTTCATCATGAAACTAATCAAAATCATCTCTATTTCTGTAACATAATTTCCATTTTATCACGTGAGACCATGAAAACGAGAATACAATGATAAATACTGTACAAAAATACACCTCAAAGTTGGCATTTTAATCCAAAAAAAAGGTCAGAGTATTTTTTTTCTCATTATGCACTGCGTGCTGCAGGATTTTTTTTATGTGATGCACACTGATCACACAGACCCATTCTCTCACATGTGGGCCTACCAGCTTTCTCCTGCTTGATTTGAAGCCTCTAAAATTTATGCGTATTAATACGTCCGACACACTGGCTCGTAAGATGTATATATACGACCAAAACAGTCAAAGGGTTAAGAAGGAGTGAGATAGGCACGTAATGTCAGTACCTGACCAGTTGGCCTGTGGTTCATATGTCAGTTTATGTGCCGCCAAAAGTAACAGCCTGGTTGATCAGGCCCTGATCCACCATGAGGCCTTGTCATGGATGGGGCCACTAGGGTGTTGATCCCCAAAACCCCCTCCAGGCATTTAGTGAGCCGTTAAACGGACTAAGTGTCAACAATCTAAATACATTTTTAATGACCAAAACTCAAAATTTGGTTATTCCAGAATTTCTAATATAAGCCTAACACCACAGGAATTTGAAAAAGCAATAAATGACATGCCCATGCACTCTGTCCCAGGACCAGACTCGCAGAACTCCGTGTTCATCAAAAAACTGCAAGAAACTCTTTTCACGTGTACGTATAGTAATAACTAATGTATGGAGAGGGAGCATGGACACAGGGGTCATCTCACAGTCAGTAAAAACAACAGATAGGCCCACTTCATAAAAATCTTTGAAGAGGTTCTAAGATTTCTGCAAGATCATCAACCACTTGCATTCCCATCAGTTGCACAATCCAGGGCAGCACGAGTTTAGAGCAGGTTGCTCCTGCCTCTCACAGCTACTGGATCACTATGACGTGGTCTTGGATGCTCTGGAGGGCAATCAAAATGTAGATGTAGTAAACACAGACTGTGAAAGCCTTCGACAAGTGTGATCATGATGTAATAGCAAACAAAATGCGTGATAAAGGAATAACAGGAAAAGTTGGTAGATGCATCTATAACTTCCTAACAAATAGAACACGAAGAGTAACAGTAAACAGAGTAAATCAGAGGTGGCTACAGTAAAAAGTTCTGTTCCACAAGGTACAGTACTTGCCCCCATCCTTTTCCTCATCCTTATATCTGACATAGACAGAGATGTAAGCCATATCACCATGTCCTCCATTGCTGATGATACCAGAATTTGCATGACAGTGTCATCCATTGAGGACACTGCAGATCTTCAAGCAAACATTAACCAAGTCTTTAAATGTGCTTCAGAAAAAATATGAAGTTCAACGAAGACAAAACTGTATTACTCCGCTATGGAAAACTCAAGGAAATATGAACTGTATTGATGTATAAAACAAATTCCATTTACACAATAAAGTGAAAAACTAATGTGAAGGACCTGGGTGTGGTAATGTCAGAGAAAATAATAGGATGGATAATGAGAACATTCAAACCTAGGGATGCCAAGCCAATGATGATTATCTACAAATCGCTTGTTCTCTCTAAGCAGGAATATTGCTGTACATTAATGGCCCCTTTAAAGGCAGGTAAAATTGCAGACCTGGGGGATATACAGAGAACTTTCACTGCACATGTAAGTACCATAAAGCACCCAAATTACTGGGAACAGTTGAAGGACTTTGACCTGTATTCCTTGGAATACAGGCAAGGAAGATGCATGATAATATATACCTGGAAAATTGTAGAGGGATAAGTCCCAAATCTACACATGAAAATCACTCCCTGTAAAAGCAAAAGACTCAGCAGGAGATGCAACATCTTCTGCTGAAAAGCAGGGATACCATAAATATGTTAAGAGACAACACAGTAAGTGTCAGGGGTCCAAGACTGTTCACCTGCCTCCCAACATACATAAAGGGGATTACCAATAGACCTCTGGATGTCTTCAAGAGGGAGCTAGACAGACACCTCAAGTCAGTACCTGACCAGCTGGGTTGTGGTTCATGTGTGTCTGCATGCAGCCAGCAGTAACAGCCTGGTTGATCAGGCCCTGATCCACCACAAGGTTTGATCATGAACTGGGCTGTTGGGGCATTCACCCTTGGAATACCCTACAGGCATACACTCCTCGTTGTGGCCATATACTGGAGTTGGTTCTATCTGCTGCCACTTTGACCATTAAAGGTGTCAAGATAATACCTCTTGCTATTACTGTACTTTAGTCTTGATATTCCATTCCCAAGTTCCTGTGACATATACTATCTTCTTTTAAATATGAAAATCTTGATTTGAGCCAGGTTGGTGTGATGGTAAGAGATGCCTTACCTGGATTATACCTAGAGGGGGTTTTGGGGGTCAGTACCCCTGCAGCCTGGTCTGTCACCAGGCCTTGTGATTGATCAGGACCTGATCAACCAGGCTGTTACTGTTATCCACATGTAAACTGAAGTATGAACTACAGCACCGACGTTAGGTGCCTGTCCAGCTACTTCTTGAAGACAGCAAGGGGTCTGTGTATGCTGGGAGGCAGTTGAACAATCTTGGGCCCCTGACACTTACTGTGTTGTCTCTTAGTGTACTCGTGGCACCCCTGCTTTTCACTGGGGAATGTTGCATCTCCTGCCAAGTCTTTTGCTTTCATAAGGAGTGATTTTCATGTGCAGATGTGGGACTAGTCCCTCTAGGATTTTCCAAGTGTATATTATCATGTACCTTTCTCGTCTGCATTCCAAGGAGTACAAATAAGGGACTTTAACCATTCCCAATAATTTTCGTACTTTATCATACTTATATGTGCCATGAAAATTCTCTGTATATTCTCAAGGTCTACAGTTCCTCCTGCCTTGAAAGGGGCTGCTAGTGTACAGCAATATTCTAGCCTAGAGAGAACAAGCAGTTTGAAGAGAATCATCATGGGCTTTGCATCTCTAGTTTTGAGTGTTCTCATTATCCATTGTATCATTTTCCTAGCAGATATGGTAGATACATTGTTGTGATCTTTGAAAGTGAGATCCTTTGACTTTATCACTCCCAAGTCCTTCACATTAGTTTTTCACTGTATTATGTGGTTGGAATTTGTGTTATAATCCGATACAGTTTTTATTTCCTCAAGTTTTGTATACTGGAATAATTGAAATTTCTCTTCATTAAACTTCATATCATTTTCTGCAGCCTATTTAAAGATTTAATTTATGTCCACTTGGAGATTTGCAGTGTCTTTGATGGATGACTCTGTCATGCAAATTTTTGTATCATCAGCAAAGGAGGACATGGTGCTGTGGCTTATATCTCTGTCTTTGTCAGATATGAGGTTGAGGAGAAGGATGGGAGTGAGTACTGTACCTTGTGGACTAGAGCTTTTCACTATAGCCACCTCTGACTTTACTCTGTTTACTATTACTCTTTGTGTTCTGTTTGTAAGGAAGGTATAGGTCCATCTACCCACTTTTCCTGTTATTCCTATATCATGTATTTTGTGTGCATCTGGACACTGTATATTGAACAGTTAGCAAAAATTCATGATAGTGTTTGAGGCTGTGACTAGTAATGTCTGTTCCTTGATTGCTAAAATGATCCTGATTTGTGATTTTGCCACTTGGTATGATTCCTCTGTTGCCCAGTTACATAGGTCCTGTAGAACTGCAGATCAGTGATGGTGTAGATTGCATACCACTGGATTATGATTTGATTATGTAGAAGCCCACAGAGCAGTCATGAACAGGCTATCAGCTTGTTAGGTGGAATACTGCAGGGGAAAAAATTGAATTTTGTCATGGTGATCATTTGCTCATGTACACCATCTGAGCAGCCTGCTTGCTTGTATATCTAAACCTGCTCTGCCTACTTTTGATTTTGCTTTTCAACTAGCTGGCTTTCCCTAATTGTTTAGCTCATAAAATAAAGAATATTCACTTGGACTGCAGAGTTCTCCTTGAGTGCTCCAGCTTGTATATACCTCAGGTTACCCTTTCTCAGTTTGATTTAGCCAGTGAGGAAGTGGTTCTGGGATATATTAGAGGTTCTAATAAGACATATTGTACATTTGATCCTTTAAATGTCTAGGATTATGCCCACATATGAAAGTGCTGTTCCTTTTATAACAGTGTTGATTGTTCTTTATTTTACAAGCGGATGTTTTCCACGATCATTGAAGGGGACCTTGATTCATTCCCTTCTAAAGATGCCTTCCCTTGATTCAGAAAGCATATCGAACTATTGTCCTGTTTCAGATCTTACATGCCTTATTAAACTGATTGAATGTGCTATTCCTGATCAAGTGTTTCCTTCTCTGGAGTGGAGTAATGTTTGACTGTGTATTCAGTCTGCATACAGAACATTTTATACAATTGAAACAGCTAAATGCAATGTTTATAATGATCTGTTACTAAACACCTTGTTAGGAGATGCATCTCTGCTGCATTTGACTAAATTGATAATGGTTTACTGATAAGCGATTGATGTTGTCACTTCTGTAATCTTATTGTTATTGGTAGATCATTTCAGGTGGTAGTCAATGATTATATATCTGAGCTGTCTCCTTTGATTTATGGTCTTCCTCAGGGCTCTGTTCTTGGACTGGTATTACTTATGGTTTCCATTAGTGGTTAGGCTGACTGCTGGATGCCCATGGGGTTGATTATCATCTTTATGCTGACGATACACATGTTTACATCTGTGCTTTGAATGTGGAAGATCGAAAACTGTTTTATATCTCTCTTCCGCCTGATGTTCAAACTTGGATGACAAACAGAAAGTTTAAATTAAATGGTGGTATCACAGATTTTGATTATTAGGGGAAATCTCAGGGAAATACAGTTTGAAGAGTTTGGTTCCTTTAATAGTGGTACTCTCAGGTTGCACCTAGTCAAATTAGTGAAGGATCTTGGTGCTTACCTGGATTCCTCATTCTCAATTACTGGGCATATCAACCAGATTGTTAAATCTTGCAATTTTCATATTCATAAACTTTGTTCAGTCAGACAGTATCTTGGTTCACAAAGTATCTTGGTGTCTAACCATGCATTTGTTTTTTCTTGGGTTGACATCTGCAATTGTTTATTTCTGGTTTTGCCTAATTATTTGCTGAAAAGACTATAATCATGCTGAATCATTCAGCTAGACTGGTATTTTGGCTCCTTCCTGGAGCTCCCACTAGTCCCTACATTCACAGTGTCCTAAGAGTCAGGAATCTGTTTATGTTTTTGGGTCTCTCTTGAAAGCACACCTCTGTTGTAGAACTAATGATCCTGATGATCATATTGTCACTCTTCAATATAAACTCCAGGGTTCTTATTATTGTAGTCGTTGTATTTGTGGTTTGATGTGTGAGCATTTGTTTTGAAAGAACAAGCACTCAAGAATGATAAAATCACAGATTATTATTATTATTACAGTAGGGCCCCACTTATATGGCGGGTTAGGTTCCAGGCTGTCGCCAGAAAGCAGACATCGCCGGAAGGCAGAACGCCATTTTTTTCCATTTATAAATGCATATAAATGCCAGACAACAAGTTTACACTAAATTATATTAAGTTAGCAATAGAACTAGGCATTAAAAACACACAAAGTAAAATACATTCACAGTACATTCATTACTTATCTTAAAGTATTTGTAATCTTAATGTAGGGAGAGAGGTGAGTAGTACTTATTTGTAGGAAGTCAGGTGCAGGCAGCCCAGGTGTAGGTAGCCCTGGCTCCCCGTCTCATACTTAATATACGATATTTAAAACATCCCAGAGAGGTAAAATACACTTACAGTACACTCATAATTTACCTTAAAATATGTGTAGTCTTAATATAGGAAGAGAGGTGAGTAGTATTAATTTGTAGGAAGTCAGTGTATGTAGCCGGTAGGTGTAGCCCGCCTGGGCTACACCTACCAGCTACCTACACTGTGGGCCAGAGCCATATTAACATCGACATACCTCGTTCACTGAATTTAATCGTTTCTAACAACTACCTTTAGATGCCATCATAAACGAAGGGAGAAGTAATGAATAATTCAGGCCAAAAATTGTAAACAAAAGCGGAGTGGGGGAGTGGCTGGCCCAAACACAGATTCATACACGTTTTCTCTGATGGTTGAGCAGAGAAAACGTAATGTTGTCCCTCCACCCAGCTACCACACAGGTCCATAAGTATTATTGTCAGAGCACATATAAAATATGCAATAAATGCCAGACATCAAGTTTACACTAACTTATATTAAGTTAGCAATAAAAATAGGCATTAAAAACTCAATAAAAGGTAAGATACACACAGAGTACACTTATTACTTACCTTAAAATATTAATATTAATGTGTGAGAGGTGAGTGGCAGGGTGTTTATTGAATAAAATCAGAATGGCACACCATCATCCTCTAACTTGGCACTTAAAGCAAGAGGCTTATGACTTCCCTTTTTATCACAGCTAACCTTAGACGCCATCATCAGAGCCAACTAGTTAACGAAAGAGTAAACGAGAGAGAGAATGAGGTACAGAGTTGAGACAATGTAAGAATACAAACTGAACAGGTAGTGGGTGATCACTTGGTCAGGCAAAATAAATGCGTATTAATATGTGTCTACTTTTAGTTCATTCACGTACATTTGTAAGAGTTTGTAAAACATTTACCTCAATATTTTTTTATTATAATAATAATTACCTCACAATATAAAAACTCTTACATTGTGTACAAGTTGTACAAGTTAGTGCAGAATAAACAAAGAGCAACACACCATTTTTAGAGTGAATGAAGATACGTATTATTATTATTATTATTATTATTATTATTATTATTATTTATTTCTTTATTATCACACTGGCCGATTCCCACCAAGGCAGGGTGGCCCGAAAAAGAAAAACTTTCACCATCATTCACTCCATCACTGTCTTGCCAGAAGGGTGCTTTACACTACAGTTTTTAAACTGCAACATTTACACCCCTCCTTCAGAGTGCAGGCACTGTACTTCCCATCTCCAGGACTCAAGTCCGGCCTGCCGGTTTCCCTGAACCCCTTCATAAATGTTACTTTGCTCACACTCCAACAGCATGTCAAGTATTAAAAACCATTTGTCTCCATTCACTCCTATCAAACACGCTCACGCATGCCTACTGGAAGTCCAAGCCCCTCGCACACAAAACCTCCCTCCCTCCAACCTTTCCTAGGCTGACCCCTACCCCGCCTTCCTTCCACTACAGACTGATACACTCTTGAAGTCATTCTGTTTCGCTCCATTCTCTCTACATGTCCGAACCACCTCAACAACCCTTCCTCAGCCCTCTGGACAACAGTTTTGGTAATCCCGCACCTCCTCCTAACTTCCAAACTACGAATTCTCTGCATTATATTCACACCACACATTGCCCTCAGACATGACATCTCCAATGCCTCCAGCCTTCTCCTCGCTGCAACATTCATCACCCAAGCTTCACACCCATATAAGAGTGTTGGTAAAACTATACTCTCATACATTCCCCTCTTTGCCTCCAAGGACAAAGTTCTTTGTCTCCACAGACTCCTAAGTGCACCACTCACCCTTTTCCCCTCATCAATTCTATGATTCACTTCATCTTTCATAGACCCATCCGCTGACACGTCCACTCCCAAATATCTGAATACATTCACCTCCTCCATACTCTCTCCCTCCAATCTGATATCCAATCTTTCATCACCTAATCTTTTTGTTATCCTCATAACCTTACTCTTTCCTGTATTCACCTTTAATTTTCTTCTTTTGCACACCCTACCAAATTCATCCACCAATCTCTGCAACTTCTCTTCAGAATCTCCCAAGAGCACAGTGTCATCAGCAAAGAGCAACTGTGACAACTCCCACTTTGTGTGTGATTCTTTATCTTTTAACTCCACGCCTCTTGCCAAGACCCTCGCATTCACTTCTCTTACAACCCCATCTATAAATATATTAAACAACCACGGTGACATCACACATCCTTGTCTAAGGTCTACTTTTACTGGGAAATAATTTCCCTCTTTCCTACATACTCTAACTTGAGCCTCACTATCCTCGTAAAAACTATTCACTGCTTTCAGTAACCTACCTCCTACAACATACACCTGCAACATCTGCCACATTGCCCCCCTATCCACCCTGTCATACGCCTTTTCCAAATCCATAAATGCCACAAAGATCTCTTTAGCCTTATCTAAATACTGTTCACTTATATGTTTCACTGTAAACACCTGGTCCACACACCCCCTACCTTTCCTAAAGCCTCCTTGTTCATCTGCTATCCTATTCTCCGTCTTACTCTTAATTCTTTCAATAATAACTCTACCATACACTTTACCAGGTATACTCAACAGGCTTATCCCCCTATAATTTTTGCACTCTCTTTTATCCCCTTTGCCTTTATACAAAGGAACTATGCATGCTCTCTGCCAATCCCTAGGTACCTTACCCTCTTCCATACATTTATTAAATAATTGCACCAACCACTCCAAAACTATATCCCCACCTGCTTTTAACATTTCTATCTTTATCCCATCAATCCCGGCTGCCTTACCCCCTTTCATTTTACCTACTGCCTCACAAACTTCCTCCACACTCACAACTGGCTCTTCCTCACTCCTGCAAGATGTTATTCCTCCTTGCCCTATACACGAAATCACAGCTTCCCTATCTTCATCAACATTTAACAATTCCTCAAAATATTCTCTCCATCTTCCCAATACCTCTAACTCTCCATTTAATAACTCTCCTCTCCTATTTTTAACTGACAAATCCATTTGTTCTCTAGGTTTCCTTAACTTGTTAATCTCACTCCAAAGCTTTTTCTTATTTTCAACAAAATTTGTTGATAACATCTCCCCCACTCTCTCATTTGCTCTTTTTTTACATTGCTTCACCACTCTCTTAACCTCTCTCTTTTTCTCCATATACTCTTCCCTCCTTGCATCACTTCTACTTTGTAAAAATTTCTCATATGCTAACTTTTTCTCCCTTACTACTCTCTTTACATCATCATTCCGCCAATCGCTCCTCTTCCCTCCTGCACCCACTTTCCTGTAACCACAAACTTCTGCTGAACACTCTAACACTACATTTTTAAACCTACCCCATACCTCTTCGACCCCATTGCCTATGCTCTCATTTGCCCATCTATCCTCCAATAGCTGTTTATATCTTACCCTAACTGCCTCCTCTTTTAGTTTATAAACCTTCACCTCTCTCTTCCCTGATGCTTCTATTCTCCTTGTATCCCATCTACCTTTTACTCTCAGTGTAGCTACAACTAGAAAGTGATCTGATATATCTGTGGCCCCTCTATAAACATGTACATCCTGAAATCTACTCAACAGTCTTTTATCTACCAATACATAATCCAACAAACTACTGTCATTTCGCCCTACATCATATCTTGTATACTTATTTATCCTCTTTTTCTTAAAATATGTATTACCTATAACTAAACCCCTTTCTATACAAAGTTCAATCAAAGGGCTCCCATTATCATTTACACCTGGCACCCCAAACTTACTTACCACACCCTCTCTAAAAGTTTCTCCTACTTTAGCATTCAGGTCCCCTACCACAATTACTCTCTCACTTGGTTCAAAGGCTCCTATACATTCACTTAACATCTCCCAAAATCTCTCTCTCTCCTCTACATTCCTCTCTTCTCCAGGTGCATACACGCTTATTATGACCCACTTTTCACATCCAACCTTTACTTTAATCCACATAATTCTTGAATTTACACATTCATATTCTCTTTTCTCCTTCCATAACTGATCATTTAACATTACTGCTACCCCTTCCTTTGCTCTAACTCTCTCAGATACTCCAGATTTAATCCCATTTATTTCCCCCCACTGAAACTCCCCTACCCCCTTCAGCTTTGTTTCGCTTAGGGCCAGGACATCCAACTTCTTTTCATTCATAACATCAGCAATCATCTGTTTCTTGTCATCCGCACTACATCCATGCACATTTAAGCATCCCAGTTTTATAAAGTTTTTCTTCTTCTCTTTTTTAGTAAATGTCTACTGGAGAAGGGGTTACTAGCCCATTGCTCCCGGCATTTTAGTCGCCTCATACGACACGAATGGCTTACGGAGGAAAGATTCTTTTCCACTTCCCCATGGACAATAGAAGAAATAAAGAAGAACAAGAGCTATTTAGAAAAAGGAGAAAAACCTAGATGTATGTATATATATATATGCATGTGCGTGTCTGTGAAGTGTGACCAAAGTGTAAGTAGGAGTAGCAAGATATCCCTGTTATCTAGCATGTTTATGAGACAGAAAAAGAAACCAGCAATCCTACCATCATGCAAAACAGTTACAGGTTTCTGTTTCACAGTCATCTGGCAGGACGGTAGTACTTCCCTGGGTGGTTGCTGTCTACCACCCTACTACCTATTATTATTATTATTATTATTATTATTATTATTATTATTATTATTATTATTATTATTATTATTATTATAAAAAGCACTAAACCCACAAGGGTCGTGAATTGCTATATATAGAGTAAAGGCATATGAAAAGAATATTTTTCTACAGTTATCCCCCAGCTTGACTAGAGAAAACGTAATTCTTCCGACACTATCTGCACAGCTGCTTTGTAAACAAATCTCATATTTACGTGACTGTATGTATCATGTTTATATGCTATGTAATGGGTTTCATATATAATTTTGAGGAAAATATCATAGATGGATTAATGAAAATGCCTATATTAATGTAAAATAAGACATTTAGTGTGCCCAAGAGTGATTATTATTACGTAGTATTGGCGTCATGAGTAGAGAGAGACTTAGTGATTTTAATGTGTACCTGCACACTAGCACAGTGTGTAAGTATATTTAGGTACAGGTACACATAAGTATAATTATCAGAGTACATATAAAATATGCAGTAACTTTAAAACACTTGAAATTTTGGAAAGTTTTCTGACATAATAGATGTGGTCACAGAGAATGTAAACAAACTGAGTGGGGGGTGCTGTATTTGAAAGACCATTTGCCGTATAACAAATTTTGGTCATAATTTGACATCGCCATATTAACGGAACGCCATAAGGCAGAACACCATAAAGCAGGGCCCTACTGTATTATTATTATTATTATTATTATTCTTTCTTTCAATGCACCAGCCGTATCCCACTGAGGTGGGGTGGCCCAAAAGGAAAAACAAAGGTTTCTCCTTTTAAATTTAGTAATATATACAGGAGAAGGGGTTACTAGCCCCTTGCTCCCGGCATTTTAGTCACCTCTTATGACATGCATGGCTTACGGAGGAAGAATTCTGTTGCACTTCCCCATGGAGAATTATTATTATTATTATTATTATTATTATTATTATTGCACAAATAACCCGCACTCAGGAGAATGAAACTTATGACGCTGTTTCGGTCTGACTTGGACTATCAGCTAGTCACACAAGCATGTATTGTTCCATTCATGGTATTGTATCTTTTTATTTTTTATTATTATCATTATTATTTTTACAGCCTCTCCTCACTTAGCAATATACTTGTTTACTGACGCCTCGGACTTACGATGGTCTCTCTGACCATTATTCATATCTAAATAACGTATATTAGAGCTGATTTCCTCTATTCTGTTTATTTCAATATGCACTACATTACTGTATAATCATTTAAAAATATACCACAAATGTTATAAATGGTGCTAAGATGACATTAAAACAATATCAAAGATGGTTGATACAAATTCACTACCATTATAGTATGCTCCTCACCTAGGGGCTAATTCATTTAATGACATGGTCTTAGGAATGGATAAATGAGGATAAGCTGTATTTAACCCTTTGACTGTTTCGGTCCTATATATACGTCTTACGAGCCAATATGTTTGACATATATAGTATACTCAAAAATTCTAGCAGCTTCAAATCAAGCAAGAGAAAGCTGGTAGGCCCACTGTGTGGTCAGTGTGCTCAGTATAAAAAATATCCTGCAGCAAGCAGTGCATAATGAGAAAAAAAGAACTCTGACCGTGTTTTTGGATTAAAACATCGACTTTGAGGTGTACTTTCATATATATGGAAAACATATTGTAGAAATGGAGGTGATTTTGATTGGTTTTACTATGAAAACGACCTTGAAATGGAGCTCAAAATAGGGGAAATGTTTCATTTTTGCTGATGTTCAAGAGTAAAAAAATGATGTCATTATCCAATAAATGTCCAGCTAGCCATTTTAATATGCAGTCATGAATGGGTTGACATTATTTATACAATTATTACAATATTGCAGTAGTCTGCATAGCAGTAAATTTTTTATTTTTTGTTAGAATAAAAATTCAAAATAGAAAGCAAGAGTAATGTCAGAGGGACCTGGAGACATGACTGATGAACAAAGAAAATGTTATTTTAGAGCCAGGAATGTCTGCATTGTTCATTCTGGACCCTATTTTGAAATTGGCATATTTTTTTAATTTGCATGAAATTGGTCAAATTGCCAATTTCTGACCACTTTATTGGGTAGTTGAAATTGGTAAATGGGCAGTTTCTTGTACTCAATCGAAAGAACACATGGAGTTCTAAAGAAATAGCTATGAGTTTGGTCGACTGGAACAATGGAATTAGCCGAAAATAGGGCTCAAAGTGGGTGAAATCGCCGATTTGTAAATATCACCGAGGACGCTAGCTTTGCGAGTTTAATTCTGTAAGGTTTCCATCAAATTTCGTACTTTTGGTGTCAATACCATCGGGAAATGATTCCCTATCATTTCATAAGATTTTTTTTTTTTTCAAATATTTTGCGACACCAGGAGACACCTCAGGATTTGGGGTTGCGACAGTCAAAGGGTTAATTTTTTATTAACACATAGGCTATTACCCACCAAGGTAGGGTGGCCCGAAAAAGAAAAACTTTCGCCATCACTCTCTTGCCAGAGACGCACTTACAATACAATTATAAAACTGCAACATTAACACCCCTACTTCAGAGTGCCGGGACTGTACTTCCCACATCCAGGACTCAAGTCTGGCCTGCCGGTTTCCCTGAATCTCTTCATAAATATTACCCTGCTCACACTTCAAGAGCATGTCAAGTCGCAAAAACCATTGGTCTCCATTCGCATCTATCTAACACTCATATGCATGCTTGCTGGAAGTCCAAGTCCCTCACACACAAAATCTCCTTTACCCCCTCCCTCCAATCTTTCCTAGGTAGACCCCCGCCTTCCCTCCGATACAGATTTATACACACTCAAAATCATTCTATTTAGTTCCATCCTCTCTTCATTTCCGAACCACCTCAACAGCCCTTCCTCAGCCCTCTGGATAATAGTTTTGGTAATCCTGCACCTTCTCCTAATTTCCAAACTACAAATTCTCTGCATTATATTCACACCACACATTGCCCTCAGACATGACATCTCCACTGCCTCCAGCCTTCTCCTTGTTGCAACACACACCACCCATGCTTCACACCCATATAAGAGCATTGGTATAACTATACTCTCATACATTCCACTCTCTGCTTCCATAGACAAAGTTCTTGTTGAAGATGTATGGGTTAGGTTTAAGAATGTAGTGTTAGTGTTCAGCAAAAGTTTGTGGTTACATGAAAGTGGGTGTGGGAGGGAAGAAGATTGATTGGTGGAATGATAAAATAAAGAGAGTAGTAAGAGAGAGAAAAAGTTAGCATATGAGAGGTTTTTACAAAGTAGAAGTGGTACTAGGAGGGAAGAGTATATGGAGAAAAGAAGAGAGGTTAAGAGAGTGGCAAAGCAATGTAAAAAGGGAGCAAATGAAAGAATGGGTGAGACGTTATCAACAAATTTTGTTGAAAATAAGAAAAAGTTTTGGAGTGAGATTAATTAGTTGAGGAGGCCTAGGGAATAAATGGATTTGTTAGATTAAAATAAGAGAGGAGAGTTATTAAATGGAGAGGTAAAGGTATTGGGAAGATGTATGGAATATTTTGAGGAATTGTTAAATGTTGATGAAGATAAGGAAGCTGTGATTTTGTGTATAGAGAAAGGAGGAATAACATCTTGTAGGAGTGTGGAAGAGCCAATTGTGAGTGTGGGGGAAGTGCATGAGGCAGTGGGTAGAATGAAAGGGGGTAAGGCAGCTGGGATTAATGGGATAAAGATAGAAATGTTAAAAGCAGGTGGTGATATTGTTTTGGAGTGGTTCATGCTTTTATTTAATAAATGTGTGGAAGAGGGTAAGGTACCCAGGGATTGGCAGAGAGGATGCATAATTCCTTTGTATAAAGGAAAGCAAAGAGAGGAATGTATGAGAGCATAGTTAGACCAATGCTCATATATGGGTGTGAAGCATGGGTGGTGAATGTTGCAACAAGAAGGCTGGAGGCAGTGGAGATATCATGTCTGAGGGCAATGCGTGCAGCTTTATACATCATTAGTAAGGCCTCACCTAGATTATGCAGCTCAGTTCTGGTCTCCATATTACAGAATGGACATAAATTCGTTAGAAAACATTCAGCGTAGGATGACTAAATTAATACATAGCATTAGAAATCTTCCTTATGAAGAAAGATTGAAGACTCTTAACCCTTTGACTGTTTTCGACGTATAAATACGTCTTACGAGCCAATGTTTCTGACTTATATATACTCAATAATTCTAGCGGCTTCAAATCAAGTGGGAGAAAGCTGGTAGGCCCACATGTGAGAGAATGGGTCTGTGTGGTCAGTGTGCACCACATAAAAAAAATCCTGCAGCACACATTGCGTAATGAGAAAAAAAAAAACTCTGATCGTTTTCTTGGAATAAAACGCCAAATTTGAGGTGTATTTTCGTACAGTATTTATCGTTGTATTCGCGTTTTCATGGTCTTAGGTGATAAAATGGAAAACATATTACAGAAATAGAGATGATTTTCATTACTTTGACGATGAAAATGACCTTGAAACTGAGATCAAAGTAGCGGAAATGTTCGATTTTTACCAATGTTCAGGAGTAAATAAATCACACCACACGTCCAATACACGTCAACTGGGGAGTCTAATATTCTTTCACTAGTGCACTGATATTATTTATACCATTTTTACAATAATGCAGTAGTCTTCATAACAGTAAATTTTGTATTTTTTTGTATGAATAAAAAATCAAAATAGACAGCAATAATAATATAAGAGGGGCCTAGAGATGTGACTAATGAACAGAGCATATGTTATTTTAGTGCCACGAATGTCTACCTTGTTTATTCTGGACCCTATTTTGAAATTGGCATCTTTTTTAGTTTGCATGAAATTGGCCAAATTGCCAATTTCTGACCACCATATTGGGTAGTCCAAATTAGTAAATGGGAGGTTTCTTGTACTCAGCTGATAGATAAAATGGAGTTCTAAAGAAATAGCTATGAGTTTGGTTAACTGGAACAATGGAATTGGTTGAAAATAGGGCTCAAAGTCGGCGAAATCGCCGATACACATATGTCGCCGAGATCGCTAACTTCGTGGGAGCATAATTCCACGAGTTTTCGACCAAATTTCGAACTTTTGGTGTCATTACCATCGGGAAAAGATTCTCTATCATTTCATAAGAAAAAATAATTTTTTTTTTTCAAAAATTGAGCGACATAGAATGACAGTTTCAGAAAGGGGCCTGAAACAGTCAAAGGGTTAAGTTACATTCACTTGTTAGACGAAGAATGAGGGGAGACCTGATCGAAGTGTATAAGTGGAAGATAGGTATTAATAAAGGGGATATTAATAAGGTCTTGAGGATATCTCTCCAAGAGAGAACTCGCAGTAATGGATTTAAATTAGATAAGTTTAGATTTAGAAAGGACATAGGAAAGTATTGGTTTGAAAATAGGGTAGTTGATGAGTGGAACAGTCTACCTAGTTGGGTTATTGAGGCTAGGACTTTGGGTAGTTTCAAATTTAGGTTGGGTAAGTACATGAGTGGGAGGGGTTGGATTTGAGTGGGACTTTCACATCAGAGCTTATTTCTTGGGTAGCATTGAAAATTGGGTTGGGAAAATGTTTTGTTAGTGGGATGAATTGTAAAGGACCTGCCTAGTATGGGCCAACAGGCCTCCTCCTTTTCTTATGTTCTTATGTTAATTTGTAGTTTGGATATTAGGAGGAGGTGCAGGATTACCAAAACTATTATCCAGAGGGGTTGTTGAGGTGGTTTGGACATGTAGAGAGGAAGAAACTAAATAGAATGGCTTTGAGAGTGTATAAATCTGTAGTGGGGAGGGCAGGGTAGGGGTCTGCCTAGGAAAGGTTGGAGGAAGAGGGTAAAGGAGGTTTTGTGTGCGAGGGGCTTGGACTTCCAGCAAGCATGCGTGAGCATGTTAGATAGGAGTGAATGGAGACAAATGGTTTTTTGGCCTTGACATGCTGTTGGACTGTGAGCATGTTAGATAGGAGTGAATGGAGGCAAATGGTTTTTTGGCCTTGACATGCTGTTGGACTGTGAGCAAGGTAACATTTATGAAGGGATTCAGGGAAACTGACATGCCAGACTTGAGTCCTGGAGATAAGAAGTACAGTGCCGGCACTCTGAAAGAGGGGTGTTGATGCTGTAGTTTTATAACTGTAGTGAAGGTGCGCCTCTGGCAAGAGAGTGATTGAGTGAATGATGATGATGAAAGTTTTTCTTTTTTGGGTCACCGTACCTTGGTGGGAGCTGGCTGATGTGTTTATAAAAAAAAAGTAATAGAAGGAGAGTTGATCACTTTCACCCAGCAGCTGTCACTATTAAACTCAATCATACACATCAATGCAAAAGCTAAAACTCTCTCAAAAAATAAAAATAAAAACATTCACAGCAAGCATATGAGAAAAATAAATTGTGACAGAATTAAAATAACCTCTGCAGTCAATTAAAAGTACTTTAAACCAAATAATATTAAAAGATTTCCCCTAAAAATTCCAAGAGGTATGTAGCATAGGTGTGCAGGTAGTTATAAAAATGACAACACTGTACTACACTATAAGTGTTAAAGAGAGCAACAGCAGGATAATTAACATGTACCACACACACACACACACACTGTACTATTCTACAAATGTTACAGAGAGCATCAGCAGCACAGTTAACATGTATTACACTCAATACTACACTACAGAGGAAGGCCATCTACACTTAGGTAGCTACAGCTCAGTTACTTGCACCTTATCATTAATCTCTAGAGAATATTCTTGCAGTGAAAATTCTTATGGGAAAAAAGAGGGCTAGATACCCACACACTGTCAACCTTGTGTAAGTTGATAGTAGTGAGTATAGCTTGCTGGTGCTGCCACTTACCCATCACATAATGTACATGACTCAAGCTTCTGTGGGGCAGACAGCTGACACACAGCTTGAGATAATCCACCACACAGCTGGAGATGATTCAACACACAGTTTGAGATGATCCTACATGCAGCATGAGATGATCCGACACACAGCTTGAGATGATCCTATACACAGCTTGAGATGATCTGACACACAGATTGAGATGATCCTGCACACAGCTTGAGATGAGCTGACACATAGCTTGAGATGAGCTGACACACAGCTTGAAATGAGCTGACATACAGCTTGAAATGAGCAAGAAATACATGCAACAGTTGGCTATCTTCAATGTCAAAATATTTTGCCTTCTCAGCAACTCTCTTGAGTGTAATACACACACACACACATATATATATATATACATACATACATCAACAATCATACAATACAGAGTTAACTCACCACACACACCAACATTCTTACAATACAGGGCAATTCATCAAAACTCAACTTTCAGAGAGCACAGTGTAGTGTAGTTATAAGACAGATGTGTATAACTAGTAATATAAAGCATATTTTCCCTGTAGCTGTTAACAAATATGTCATTATCAGTATATTAGATGAAAGAAGAAATATATAATAATTATAGAGTTATTTTTCTTAGGACACTATAGAAGTACAGAAGTGTGTGGCAGGGGAAGTAGAGAAGTTTGGCAGGGGAGGTAGAGTATGGCAGGGAAGTGGAGAAGAGTGTGTCAGGGAAAGTGGAGATGGGTGTGGCAGGGGAGGTAAAGAATGGGAGCAGAAGTGGAGAAGAGTGTGACAGGGAATGTGGAGAAGAGTGTGACAGGGGAAGTAGAGGAGAGTGTGGCAGGGGAAGTGGAGAAGAGTTGCAGGGGAAGTAGAAAAAAGTGTGGCAGGGGAAGTGGAGAAGAGTGTGGCAGGGAAAGTAGAGAAGAGTGTGGCAGGGGAAGTAGAGAAGAGTGTGGCAGGGGAAGTAGAGAAGAGTGTGGCAGGGAAGTGGAGAAGAGTGTGGCAGGGGAAGTAGATAAGTGTGGCAGGGGAAGTAGATAAGTGTGGCAGGGGTGTGGAAGAGGGTGGCAGGGGAGGGAGAGTATGGCAGGGGTATAGAAGAAGAGGGCAGCAGGGGAGGGGAGGGGGAAAAAAGTGGTAAATAGGGACTGGAAAAGTGTTTGGCAGGGAGAGAGACTGGAAAAGTGTTTGGCAGGGAGAGGGACTGGAAAAGTGTTTGGCAGGGAGAGGGACTGGAAAAGTGTTTGGCAGGGAGAGGGAGTGGAAAAGTGTTTGACAGTAAAAAAGATCAAGGACAGTTTGGCAGGGTGATGGCAGCAAACCAAGTGGGTTTTATTAATTTGGAAATCAGAATTTTTTACAGCAGGGTGTAGGAAATATATTTTTGTACAAATCAATTATTTTATAGGTTAATTAAGGCTGTTATGCTACTTCAGCTCATTTCAAAATACAGCATTATCTGATGTATATTATCACCCCTGGGATATGACCCACAACAGTGGACTAACACCCAGGTACCTACTTACTGCTAGGTGAACAGGCGCAGCAGGTGAAAGGTGACATGTTAAACATTTCCACCCAGCCTGGGATCAAACCAGAGACACTCAGTGTGTGAGCTGAGTGCTCTACCAACCAAGCCACGGGACAAATATTTGATGGCAAACAGTGTTATTTATGAGAGAATAATGAGTTTTTTATTGTTACTTATTTAAGTATGCTGTCTTCACCCACTATCACAAATTTATATACAGCCTCTCCTCACTTAACGCTGGAGTTCCGTTCCTTAGACCACAGCAGTAAATGAATTTATCACTAAACAGGGAGTATATTATAATGGTAGTGGGTTTGTGTCAGCCATCTTTGATATTGTTTTAACCCTTTCAGGGTCCAGAGACTAAATTTCAAAATGTGCACCAGGGTCCAAGAATTTTCAAAAAATAATTTTGTTCCTTTTTCTTATGAAATGGTAGAGAATCTTTTTCTGAAGGTAATAAAACAAAAAGCATGAAATTTGATGGAAAATTGATGAAATTATACTCTCGCGAATTATAATGTCGGCAATATTTACGCATTGGCAATTTTGCCGACTTTGACTCCCATTTTAGGCCAATTGCATTATTCCAGTCAACCAAATTCTTAGCTATTTCACTAGTATTACTTCTATTCTATCGATTGAGCACAAGAAATTGCCCAGTCAACTGTTTCAACTACAAAATAAAGTGATCGGAAAATGGTAATTTGGCCAGTTTAGTGCAAAGTTCAAAATACAGTGGACCCCCGCATAACGATCACCTCCGAATGCGACCAATTATGTAAGCGTATTTATGTAAGTGCGTTTGTAAGTGTATGTTTGGGGATCTGAAATGGACTAATCTATTTCACAATATTCCTTATGGGAACAAATTCGGTCAGTACTGGCACCTGAACATACTTCTGGAGTGAAAAAATATCGTTAACCGGGGGTCCAGTGTATTCCAATTTCAAAATAGGGTCCAGAATAAACAATGCAGGCATTCCTGGCACTAAACTAACATTTCCTCTGTTTATTAGTTATGTTTTTAGGCTTTAAAAATGAATTCTATTTTGATTTTTAATTCACATAATGAATTTTTATTCAAACCAAAAAATAGAAGATTTACTGTTATGCAATGTTGTAGTAATTCTATAAAGAATATCACCACATTTTTGAATGTATATTAGACCCAGCAGCAAGCGTGTATTAGACGTGTGAGGTCATTTGTTTACTCTTGAACATCAGCAAAAAATTTAACATTTCTTCTAATTTGAGCTCAGTTTCAAGCCATTTTCAGAAATAAAACCAAACAAAATCATCACTATTTCTGTAATATATCTTCCATTCTATCAAATGAGACCAAGAAATCGCAAATACAACTATAAAAAATATACGAAAAAACACTGCAAAGTCACTGTTTTAATGGAAAATTACGGTCTCAGTTTTTTTTCTCATTATGCACTGTGTGCTGCAGGATTTGTTTATGTGGTATACACATACCACATAGATGTATTCTCTCATATCTAGGCCCAAATTTACCGCTCACAGCTTATCAGAGTGAGCTGAGCTCATGGCGTAGATCTACGGTTTGGACCCTCAACGTAAAGCCATAGTTCTATGGCATGGACCCTGAAAGGGTTAATGTCACCTTTGCACCATTTATAACATTTCTGGTGAATTTTTAAATGTTTATACAGTAGTGTACTGTATATTGTAATAAACAACATAGAGGAAATCAGCTCTAATATACATTATTTAGGCATGCATACTGGTTAGAGAGTCTGTCATAAGTCAAGGCATTGGTAAATGAGTATGTCGCTAAGTAAAGAGAGGCTGTATTTTATTTTTTTTACATGAATGCACACAAGCATGCAACATTCAATCCAGTTAGGGGAAGACACATTATTGCCCAGATTTTTTATTATTAGCAAAGAATACCCAAAAATATAATATTCCTCAGTCAGATACTTTAACATAATTGTGGGTATTTCAAAAATGAAAAAGGGGAAACACTGTTAACACAAACCAAATAATAATTAAAAAATTAATGAATATTTTATTAGGCAAGGCCTGGTGTGTAATGCTTCTGCAACATCAAGGTAACTTTGTACATTCAAAAACAAAACTAAAAAAGTAATTTGATTTTGTCAGGAGCAGATGTAACTATTATACTGAATAGCTCTGCACTTGGAAGGAACATACAAATACATTAGCAACAAGCTGCTTGTATTCGTACATTGTGACAAAATTAGGTCTTGGGGTTGGAGCATATGTCAGTGAACTTTTTGCAACAACACTCAATGTTGATATTGTAATGTTCACTATGTAAGTTTCATGCAGCTCTACAGTATATTCAGATATATGTATTCCAGATATCAAACAAAAATGAAAGCTTACTAGGATATAGTTGTTCAGTGGATTACAAAAGAACTGTCATTGACAACAAAATTCATTTTCTAAATTCATATCTACAATATTATCTATTATTTTTCCATTTATGCCCAAAATCTTCCCTCCCTTCTACCCCCCACCTCATCCCCCTACCCCATACAGCAATGTAAATACATGTACTGACTTTACAATTACTGTAGGAAGTACCACAAGTGGCATTTAAAAAGAACAAAAAGGCACATACTGTGACTGGAACAATACACAAGTAACCTGCACATGGGAGAGGGAGCTTATGACGACATGTCAGTCCGACTTGGACCATTTACAAAGTCACACCAACAGGAGAATGAGGAGGCCTCCTCACTCTCGTGTTAATGTGACATTGTAAATAGTCCAAGTCGGACCAGATCATCATTGTAAGCTTCTCTCTCCAATGTGCGGGCTATTTGTGAAGTAGCAGTTAAATCTGGTACAAAATGTTCTGCATATCCGACACTTTTTTGCTACATGTATCCGTTAATTGTGTTTATTTATTTTACTCATTTTAATCATTTTTTTCAGCAACCTATCGGTTGACTGGTTTCACATCTGAGCTGGAGCTGACTTAATTCCTTAAGCTAGTGACTAAAACTTTCATCTAAACAAAGTCAGTAACTGACAGTGGAGCTTTATGATAATTGTGGAATTTGAGAGAGAAGTACAAATTTGAAACCACCTAAAAATAATGTATTTCAGCCTTTTCATAAATATCAAAAGTATTTAAACAGTCACACCTTATTTTCCTTGTATCTCTCACAGCAGTTATGATACTGGTAACTAAAAGTTGTAGCATTGTAGAAGTATTTATTATTATTATTATTATTATTATTAATATTATTATTATTATTACCATTATTATTATTATTATTATTATTATTATTATTATTATTATTATTATTATTATTATTATTATTATACCAAAACAAAAACACAAAGCCTGTAAGGGTTATTCAGTGGGTGGCAATGCAGAAACCTGTAGCTTGTTGTATGTTATCTTATGAGGGAAGAATGTTCAGCTGTGAGGGTAAAAATGTGTCTTACACTGGGTACACGGAAGAATGAGCCTCTGCCACTTCCTTCGCTGAATGACCCACATGCATTTAGTGCTTCATTTATGTGTGTAATATCTACTTTTGTAATCTCATGACTCTTAAGCATAGAATGATCTTGTTTTGTTAGTACTCCTTATAGTCCATACTGTCAGTCTGGACTGTCAAACAAGTGTATATAACTTACCCAGAGTAACATCTTATTTGTAAATTCTTTATTATAAATGACATAACTGTAGTGGTTGCATAGTTTCAAGGGAGTCTGATTAATTTAGTGATTTATTGTAAGGCAATAATTTTTGAATAATTTAAATTCTAGTTCATCCACAGTGTTACAATTTGTTAATATGAAATCATTCTGATAAAAATACAAGGTAAATCCTTGATTTAACAAATCTTGATTTAATAGACAAAACTCACTGGGTCATTTAATGTGGAAATATTAGATAAAGTCTGGCTATAGTGCTGCTTTTTATTAGTATGATAACTGCAAAGCAATCTCATTGCTGTCCAAAACAGTCATCGTTACCAGCCACCCACTTTACCTTCTTCGTCTGCTAAATCAAGACTTTACTGTAGTATGTGTGTTGCTCTTAATTCTTACATATGAATGTAAAGATTCTGTATTTTATTTTATTTATTTTGTTAACTGATATTTAAAAAACTTATATTTCAAAACTAAGAAAACTTATGATTTCTGTTTTTTGTCTTTGAAAGAACAATGGCAATACTGCAGTTCGTAGAGTCATTTGAATTGTGATGTTCATGCACTTTTGGCAGTACATCTATTGAATAATTGATCGTGAATGTGTTTCCTTCATTGGGTTGCTATGCCTTGATGGGAGATGGCTGATGTAAATGAACAAGATTTTTGATTCCTTACTTCCTGTGGGAAAGATTTTTATGTATATGTTTCATTTACCTTAAAATTTATAAAACACTTGAAACTTAAACCTTGTTGGCTTGGCTAGCAAAATGTGATAGTTTCTAATTTTGTGAAAATATGACAACATGAAGAGTGAGGATTGCTTCTGCAAGTCTGTATAAGTAAGAAAGATTGTACGAAAGTGAGAATTGTTTCTACAAATCTATGTAAGTAAGAGTTGCCTATGCAAGTGTATATAAGAGTGAGTATTGTTTCTGCAAGTCCGTATTAAGTGAGAGGGAGGATGGTCACTGCAAGTGTATATGCAGACATAAAGACATGGTGCAGAAAGAGCTCTTATTGGGACAACATTTTATCTGTTAAGATCTTAGTTGTGGGGACCACTGTTGGAGAGGGGTGACCATGGCCAGCATTGTGGTGGTAGCAGCAGCAGTCTTCTGACAATTCCCTGGGGATGCAAGGTTGTGTATCAAGTCATACAGAAGATACAGATTGCACTCATATACAGTATATGAGTGGTCTGGTGAGTGAAACCATTAGAGTGGTAGGTTTGCAATCTTTCTGTATCATCCAGACACTAGGCTGCATTTCAACTCAGTAGTCCAGTGGCCCTCCTGCAGTACTACACAGACCCACAGTTCATCATATCCTAACGATTTTACTCACCTCATTGCCTCTTCTCCTGCCAGCATATATATGTGAGCACTGTGTATCCTCGGTATTACTTGATGAAGGTCTTAACAAATGACAATATTGTCTCCATAAAAGCTCTCTGCGAGTGTGTTTTCTCCACTGTTTTCAGTTTGGATCTAAGTCTATAAGTGAGAAAGAGTGGAGACTATCTCTACAAGTCTGTGGAAGTGAGATAGTAGAAGAGACAAAAGAAAGCAGGTAGCAACATTGCTTTTTACGGACTGGGGATTTTTGCAAGGATAGGGATGCCTATCATTGTTCTGGGGCTGGAAATTATGAGTTAATTTATTCATGTACTGTATTATTATAGTCACAAAAGAGTGCCAAAACTGTATGTATTGTTCAGTGCCATGATGGATCCGGAGTCACTATTACTTCAGACACAGTGAGACAGAAATATATATCTGTCTCATCTAGCAACATATTTGTGAACCAGTTTGGGCATGAAAACCCGCTACTGGGTATATTGTTGTACTCAGTAGTTAGCTTCAAGCAAAAGACAACATTGTCCCTCTCAGGAAAATTGGAGCCTTGGATCATTTGATTGCTATCCCAGGATGATTACCACTGTGATACTCTATTCATGACTAATTGGAAAACAACGAAATGAAAATATTGCACTATAATAAGGTAAAATTCAAGTGGAGATTGTGAAACAAACTGGAGACTTGAGGACAGCTGTGAGTGTAGCCAAGATGAAGTACCCTCATCTCCTTCCCATCAGTAGTGCTTCCAACGACCACCATCAACGCTGGTTACATTATCAAATACAAGATTTTTGTATTTCACCTAATAATAATGAAGTTTCTTAGGTCAGAATTTTCTTTTTGTTCATGAATTAGTTGGTTTGGTGATTATACATTTGTTAGTACAAAACAGTCACATAATTTCTCTTGGTTTGTAAAGAGAATGAACGATAGTTTTTAACCGTATGATTGTTTTGAGTGCTTTGAAGGAAAGTTCTCTCAATATCTCTGACATAGTCATTATTCTACAGTATAATAAAAATAATACAGTAATATAGAAAAACAGTTTTCTCATTGTTTTTAAACATAATTTATAATAACTAAGTGAGGAATTATCACTCTCTAGATTGTGTGATTGTTTTCATGTTATATGCTGTTATTTACAACTTTTGTCAAGTTTAAAGTTTTCAAATAAATGTTATTAAATTTATAACACATTTCCTCTTTCCTGGATTTTGTGGCCATTTTCTGATGTTTTGTGACAATATAAATAGCAGTTGATATGTAGTATAATTTAATTATATAGTTGTTGAATGACTAAGTATACTTCTATCAGAATCTTGCAGTATGTGAATGCATAAAGTATTAATTTTGTTGAGTTTAATGTAACTGTAACTGAACAAAAGTAGAATAAATATTTTGGTATTAAAGTAACAACAGTCATTCAGTATGATAGTATTAGCTAATTTTCAGAATTTATACAAAACATTAATATTAAAATTGAAGATGCATCTATTTGTTATTTCTCGCATGATCTTCCCATTTTTTATCCATGTTGATGAACATGCTGAACAACACCACAGTATTTGCATGCACAAAGAGATATTAGTTTTTAAAAATATAGGAAGTTCCAAGTAAAGTAAGAATGCTGCACATACCTTCACAGCAGAACACAAGATCACTGCACATACCTCCATAGAGCAAAACACAAGAATGCTTCACATACCTTCATAGCAGGACACAATAATGCTTCACATACCTTCATAGCAGGACACAACAATGCTGCACATACTTTTACAGCAGAATACAAGATCACTGCATGTACCATCACAGCAGAACCCAAGAATGCTGCATGTACCTTCACAGCAGAACACAAGAATGCTGCACATACCTTCACAGCTGAACACAAGAATGCTGCACATACCTTCACAGCAGAACACAAGAATACTGCTCATACCTTCACAGCAGAACACAAGAATGCTGCTCGTACCTTCACAGCAGAACACAATAATACTCTACATACTTTCAAAACAGAACACATGAATTCTGCACATACCTTTGCAACAGAACACAAAAATGCTGCATATGCCTTAACAGAAAACAAGACTGCTGCATATACCTTCACAGCAGAACACAGGAGCTAAGACTCGACCCCTGCAACCACAAATAGGTGAGTACAAGAATGCTGCACATACCTTCACATGGGAGTGGTAATGTCTGAGAATCTCATCTTCAAGGATCACAACTATTACATCTACAAGAAAAATGATAGGATGGATAATGAGAATGTTCAAAACAAGAGATGCCAAGCCAATGATGATCCTTTTTAAATCACTTGTTCTCTCAGGGCTGGAATACTGCTATACATTAACATCTCCATTCAAGGCAGGTGAAATTGCAGATCTAGAGAATGTACAGAGAGCCTTTACTGCACATACAAGTTCTGTAAAACACCTTAACTACTGGAAATGCTTGGAAGCACTTGACTTGTTCTCACTGGAGTGCAGACAAGAGAAATACATTATAATCTACACCTGGGGAATCATAGAGGGACTGGTCCCTAATTCACACACAGAAATCACTCCCTATGAAAGCAAAAGACTTGGCAGGTGGTGCAACATAACCCCAATGAAAAGTAGGGATGCCATTAGTACACTAAGAGAAAACACAACAAGTGTCTGGGGCCCAAGCTTTTCAACAGCCTCCCACCAGCCATAAGGGGAATTACTAATAGACCCCTGGCTGCCTTCAAGAGGGAGCAGAACAGATATCTAAAGTCAGTGCCAGACCAACTAGGCTGTCCTTTGTTAATTGGACTATGTGCAGGCAGCAGTAACAGCCTAGTTGATCAGGCCCTGATCCACTGGAGGCCTGATCATGGACTGGGCTGTGGGGACATTGATCCCCCAGAATACCCTCCAGGAAGACTCCAGGTATACCTTCACAACAGAAAAACAGAATGCTGCATATACAGTGGTACCTGGGTATACATCCTTAATCTGTTCCAGGACCTTGGACTTATACCAAACAGGATGTATACCAAAAGAATTTTCCCATAAGAAATATAGGGAAAATGATTAATCCATTCTCATGAAAAAAAATCCTATTGTTATTGGCATATTATACATTGATGGGGTTGTATAAAATAATTTAAACACTGCTTAATACTAAAATATGTAATTTAAACACTGCTTAATACTAAAATATGTAATTTAAAAACTGCTTAATACTAAAATACATACATAAATACAAAATAATTAGATAAAATAAATGCAAATTTAACCTCGCTTTACTTTGCTGAAAAGAGTCGAGTGCCTACTAGGATAATGCTGAGAAGGGAGGAGGGAGAAATGTTATTGTTTGGAAAGAGAGTACCCTTCTCTTTTCTGTCTCTTTTTCCTATTTGGACCTGGTTGAAGCTCACCAGGTTTGACTTTTACTAAAAATCTGTCCAAAAAACTTTGCTTCTGCCTTCTCCTCAGGGTGTTTTGGAAATTCACAGAGAGTTACAGCGCGGGTTTTTCACTGAATGGTAGCAACGGATGTACTGACACTAGTGGGCAGTCATGGCTTTGTCTCGAGAGAGAGGTAAACAAGGGTAGCGCTCGGTGTTGTGACTCATTTTGACCCATACAAGTTCTAGCACACGAGTTGTATTCCAAACACAGGTCGTATGCCAAGCAAACATTTTCGCCTCCAAACATGACACATACCAAGGTGGACTTATTTCAAAGTGGACATATACCAAGGTACCACCGTACTTTCACAGCAGAACATAAGAACGCTGCATATACCCTCACAGCAGAATGCAAAAATGCTGCACATACCTTCACAGATCACAAGAACACTGCACATACTTTCACAGAACACAAGAACACTGCACATACCTTCACAGCAGAACACTGTACATACCTTCACAACAGAACACAAGAATGCTGCACATACCTTCACAACAGAACACAGGAACACTGCACATACCTTTACAGCAGAACACAAGATTGCTGCACATACCTTCACAACAGAACACAAGAACACTGCACATTCCTTCACAGAACACAAAAACACTGCACATACCTTCACAGCAGAACACAAGAATGCCGCACATACCTTCACAGCAGAACACAAGAATGCTGTACATACCTTCACAGAACACAAAAACACTGCACATGCCTTTACAGAACACAAAAACACTGCACTTACCTTCACAGCAGAACACAAGAATGTTGCACATACCTTCACAGCAGAATACAAGAATGCTGCACATACCTTTCCAGAACACAAGAATACTACAAATATAGCCCCACTCCACAAAGGTGGCAGGAAAGCAATTGCAAAGAATTACAGACTGATGGTGCTAACATCCTACATCATAAAAATCTTTGAAAAGGTTCTAAGAAGTAAGATTGCCAACAACCTGGACACCCAACAATTACACAACCCAGGGCAGCATGGGTTTAGAGCAGGTCGCTCCTGCCTTTCACAACTACTGAACCACTATGACTTAGTCTTGGATACATGGGAGGACAAACAAAATGCAGATTTAGTATACACAGACTTGCAAAAGCCTTCAAGAAGTGCGATCGTGGTGTAATAGCACACAAAATGCATAATAAAGGAATAACAGTAAAAGTGGGTAGATGGATCTATAACTTCCTGACAGATAGAACAAAAAGAGTAATAGTAAACAGAGTAAAGTCAGAGGTGGCTACAGTGAAAAGCTCTGTCCACAAGGTACAGTATTCCCATCTTTGTCCTCATCCTTATATCAAACATAGACAGACATGTAAGCCACAGCACCATGTCATCTTTTGCTGATGATACCAGAATTTGCATGAGTGTCATCCATTGAGGACACTGCAAATCTCTAAGTGGACATTAATCAGGTCTTTAAATGGGCCTCAGAAATCAATATGAAGGTCAATGAGGACAAATTTCAATTACTCCGCTATGGAGAACTCGCAAAAATAAAAACTGGATTGAAATATAAAACAAATTCCATCCACATAATAGAGCGAAAAGCTAATATGAAGGACTTGGGAGTGATAATGTTAGAGAATCTCACTTTCAAAGATCACAACAGTATATCTACCACAGCTGCTAGGAAAATGATAGGATGGATAATGAGAACTCTCAAAACTAGAGATGCCAAGCCAGTGATGATTCTTTAAAAATCACTTGTACACTCTAGGCTGGAATATAAAGATCTTTCATTGCATCTATAAGTACCATAAAGCACTTCAATTACTGGGAATGGGTGAAGTCTCTTGACCTGTACTCCTTGGAATGTAGGCAAGAAAAATACATGATAATATACGCTTTTAAATTTTAGAAGGACTCCCAGATCTATACATGGAAATCACTCCCTATGAAAGCAAAAGACTTGGCAAGCAGTGCATCATTCCTACATTCCCCCCCATCCCCCTGCTTCCCAGTGAAACACTAAGAGAATAAGAAAACTGAGAACCCAGTGTACACTAAGAGACAACACAATAAGTGTCTGGGGCCCAAGACTGTTTAACTACCTCCCAGCATAATAAAGGGTAATTGCATGTGGCCAGCAGTAACAGCCTGGTTGATCAGGCAATGATCCACTACGAGGCCGTTATGGAGCCGTTAACCCTGGAACACCCTCCAGGTATACATTCACAGCAGAACACAAGAATGCTGCACATACCTTCACAGAACACAAGAAAACTGCACATATAAAGGGTCTAAAGCCATCAGCAAACAAAATACCTTTAATCAGTGGACTTCTCACAGAGTCAAATGCAATGTTTGCAGCTTTCACAGAGACCCACATAAAGGATCACTTTGACAACGAAATATGGATCCCAGGTTATAATCTATTCAGATGCGACAGAATAAACAGACAAGGGGAGGGGGGATTGGCCTGTATGTCACAGAGTCATTCATCTGCTTGGCAGTAAAGATCAAAAATCAAAACTTTGTCATTATCGTTGTATACAAGCCTCTGGATTCTACTTCCCAACAATTCCAGGAACAGCTTTTGAAAATTGTCTGGAAAATCTCCCAACTCCTACCCCAAACATCTTGCTGCAGAGTGATTTCAGCTTAAGACACCTAAAATGGAGAAATACAACCAATAATGTTATAGCAAAGATAGTATATATGTTGGTTTCCGACAGATACAGTGGACCCCCGGTTAACGATATTTTTTCACTCCAGAAGTATGTTCAGGTGCCAGTACTGACCGAATTTGTTCCCATAAGGAATATTGTGAAGTAGATTAGTCCATTTCAGACCCCCAAACATACACGTGCAAACGCACTTACATAAATACACTTACATAATTGGTCGCATTCGGAGGTGATCGTTATGCGGGGGTCCACTGTACTTTACATACCAGAGATAACTTCAGGAGGCAGCTCAGGTGAAAATTCACACACACATGAGCTATTAAATCTCTGCAACAAATTCACCTTAAGCCAGCAAACAATGGAGCCAACAAGACTGGAAAATGCACTAAACCTCATCTTCACTAATATTGATGATCTGATACAAAATTATAACAGTATCAAAGACAATACACACAGATCACAATACAATACAATACAATACAATTTTTATTTCTTTGCAAGTTTACAATGAGATTCTTTAGTTACAATAATGAGTTGAAGGCAAAGAGAGCCACTATCATGCCACGGCATTATGGGCGGACTAAATTAATGGCTTGCAGACTGCTTAATACTAGAGAAATTGGTCATAGTTTGTTTCAGTTGTATATCAGTTATTATTTAAATCAGACAGTAAGTTAACTCAAGTTAAAATCTGGGGATATTACACTGGGACAAACACAATGCAGGTGTAGTATACACAAACTTTGTGAAAGCCTTCGACAAGTGTGATCCTGGTGTAATAATACACAGAATGAGTGATAAAGGAAAAGTTGGTAGATGAATCTATAACTTCCTAACAAATAGAACACAGAGTAATAGTAAACAAAGTAAAGTCAGAGGCAGCTACAGTAAAAAACTCTGTTCCACAAGGCACAATACTCGCGCCCATCCACATCTTCATATCTGACATAAACAGAGATAGGAGCCATAGCACTGTGTCTTCCTTTGCCGATGATGCCCAAATTTGCATGATGGTGTTATCCATCGAAAACACTGCAAGTCTCCAAGTGGACATCAACCAAATCTTCAAATGGGCTGCAGAAAACAAAATAAAGTTCACCAAAGGCAAATATCAATTACTCTGATATGGAAAACTTGAGGAAATTAAAAGTGAATTGGAGTATAGAACAAAATCCAACTACACAGTAGAGTGAAAAACTGATGTGAAGGACCTGGGAGTGATAATGTCAGAGGATCTCACTTTCAAAGATCACAACAATGTATCTATCACAGCTGCTAGGAAAATGATAGGATTGATAATGAGAACCTTCAGAACTAGGGATGCCAAGCCATGATTCTCTTCAAATCGTTTGTTCTCTTTATGCTGGAATATTGCTGTACACTAATGGCCTCTTTCAAAGCAGGCAAAATTGCAGACCTGGAGAATGTACAGAGAAATTTCATGGCATGTATAAGTATGATAAAGCACCTATGTTACTGGGAATGGTTGAAGTCCCTTGATTTGTACTCCATGGAATGTAGGTGAGAAAGGTACATGATAATATACACTTGGAAAATCCTAGAGGGGCTAGTCCCAAATCTGTATGTGAAAATCATTCCCTATGAAACGAAAGACTCGGAAGGCAATGCAACATTTTCCTCCCCAATGAAAAGCAGGGGTGCCACAAGTATGCCAAGAAAAAACACAATAAGTGTCAGGGGCCCAAGGCTGTTCAACTGCCTCCCAACATACATAAGGGGGGAATACAAATAGACCCTTGGCTGTCTTCAAGAAAGTGTTAGACAGGCACCTGAAGTCAGTACCTGACCAGCCGTGCTGTGGTTTTTATGCCGGCTTGTGTGTGGCCATTTGTAACAGACTGGTTGATGAGGTCCTGATCCACTGTGAGCCCTGGTCATGGACCGGGCTGCAGGGGCATTGACCCCAAAACCCTCTCCAGGTATACCTTCACAGCAGAACACAAGAATGCTGCACATACCTTCACAGAAGACAAGAACACTGCTCATACCTTCACAGCAGAAAGCAAGAATGCTGCATATACCTTCACTGAACACAAGAACACTGGACATTCCTTCACAGCAGAAAAGAAGAATGCTTCACATACCTTTACAAAACACAAGAACACTGCTCATACCTTCACAGGAAAACACAAGAATGCTGCACATACCTTCACAGCAGAACACACGAACACTGCACATACCTTCACAGCATAACACATGCCTGTACAGTAATGTTCCTCATTACTTGAACCTGACTTCATCATAACATGTTGCCACTCATCTGATTTTCAGCCTGTCATTGCAGAAAGAGATTATAATGTTTCTTAAGGACAATGTTCTTGTGATGGCGTGCATCCAAATTTTTGTAATATAATGAGTTACCATTACTATTGTTTTGAGAGTTTGAGATATTCCACCTTGTGTGGCAGTAGCCACATGTGATGATAATGCATGAGTGCTGAGGTAAGACTGTAGAATCTGAAATTTTTTAGTCAGCCATTAAGCCTGCCTCCTGTTGCTGCTGCTTTCCAGTAGTACACTAGATTTTGTTACTAGGTTAGTGACTAAATTCCACTTTTAGTAGTAAGAAATTTTTTCGATCAAATCGATTTTTAATATTCATTTGATGTTTATTTATACTATTTTCCTAGACTGTTTTGACTGTTGTACACTATGAAACAGAGAGTTGATCATAGATATACCATTAGTTGCACATTTCTAAACATATATTCATGAAAGATGGTTCTCCCAACAAACTGGAAAGTCATTTATAAGACAGGTTTAAGTATTCCTCATTTAAAAGGACCCAATGTCATTTAGTTCATAAGCCTAACTAAAATAACATTGCCTAGCCCCTTTGTAACTCAGTGCAAGTTCTTTGTCTCCACTATTTGTTGTAATCTTGTCAGATTATTACTTGTTCCTGTTAGTTGATATACATGATTCCCCATCTCCCTTGTCCCTGAGTAACCCTCCCCGCCCCCTGGCATGTCCCCTGCTAGCCCCGGATCATGGGTGTGGTTGGCCCATGTGGCCAGCGTATTGTGTGGTTGGGCGGTGTGGTGGGACACTGCACACCCCCCACGCCTCCCTAGACCCACGCCACCGCCACTACCACACCCACAATGGTAAGGTGTTACCACTGTGTGCATGCTTGCAACCACTCTCATCATCTGTTTACAATAATTGTTATTCACTTTGTCTTATTGAAATATTTATTTTAGGACTAATCATTGGATATTTTAATTTTATTTTGGTTTGATAATTCGACTTTAAAAAATGCAAAGATAATTCATGGCATATTCTTGCTTTTGGGCAAGCTTTGTTTATTTTAATTGTTATGCAATTATTCTTTGTTTTAATATGTATTGTTGCTTTTTTCTTGTGAGTTATTTTCTAATTAAAGTCTGTGAGAAAATCTATACAGTACATATGCATGAGAATTTATGTAAGGATGTATAAATGAGAGAGTGAGAGTGAGAGTGAGTGAGTGAGTGAGTGAGCGAGTGAGTGAGCAAGTGAACCCTAGTTCTTAGGATCTCCCTTTAGCTCTTCAATTAACTGTGTGAATTGTTTCCTGCCTTTTTTTTTGAGCTCTGTTATCTCTACATTTAAATCCAGGTATAGAGTTGGCCTCTACTACACCTCTTCCTAATGCATTCCATTTGTTCACTACTCACACACTGAAGGAATATTTGCTTGGGCTTCCACATTTTGTCTTTGACAGTCAATAATAGTCTGTATCTGTGTACATTGACTGGTCCTCCCATTTTCAAAAATTTAACTCTATTAGCCTATCTTTGAGTCCTGGCATTCTTCGTTCTTTCACCAACTTTATAGCAAACTTCAGGGCTTTCTCAAGTTTCTTTCTTATGCTTGAAGTGATGAGTGTTTCTTGTTGCTGGATCATGTACTCCTTTACTGGTCGTAAGTATACCATGTACAGTGATATGAATGCTTCCATATTTATGTGTCTGGAGGCCCAGTGGTCTGGTGGCTAAAGCTCCCACTTCACACACGGAGCGTCCGGGTTCGAATCCTGGCGGGTGGAAACATTTCGAAGTGTTTACTTACACCTGTAATCCTGTTCACCTACCAGCAAATAGGTACCTGGATGCTAGTTGACTGGTGTGGGTCGCATCCTGGGGGACAAGATTAAGGACCCCAATGGAAATAAGTTAGACAGTCCTCGATGACGCACTGACTTTCTTGGGTTATCCTGGGTGGCTAACCCTCCGGGGTTAAAAATCCAAAGAAAATCTTATTTTATCTTATATTCATACATTTTTCAGCCTTGTACATGCTACCAATGTACACCTCAGGAGAAATGTTTGTCATGATGTCCACTCCTAGGTCTCTCTGTCTTTCCATTGTTTTGTGTTGCCTTCCTGTCAGGTTATACTCTTCCTCTGGCTTGCCGGCTCCTTGTCCTACCTTCATAATCTTATATTTACTGGGTTTGAATTGAAGTATTCACTTGTTTTGCCATTCCTGTAACTTCAAGTTTTCCTGTACATACATATTTCAAGTCAAATTAAAATTTTTTATTTCTTTGCAAAGTTTACAATATGTGATTTACATATTTTAAAGTACTGTTAAGCATGAAGAAAGCCTTAACATTTCAGGCAGCCTAATAGTAATATTTACAGATTATTTGAAACTAGACATAGATTATGGAGTGGTAAATTTTAATTATTCTTTATTTTACATTATTACAATAGATAGGTAACCAAAAATTTTATAATTAATAAGATTTATAGTAAAGAGGTAGCAGATAACAGTATTACAATTACTACAATTTACAGTATTACAATAGTACAATTTTAAGCATGTATTAATATTTTAGATTGATCTAGCAGTCCTAAATTGATTGGCAGGCAGGGTACCTTTTGCTAGTTTGGACAATGAATTCCAGATCATAGGGCACTGCATTTTTGCATAGGGTGAGACAGACATGAGAGATGTTAAGAAGTGTTTTGTGCCTAGTGTTGTGCCTGTATGTTCTGTTGTAGCTTCTGTCATTGTTCTTGTTAGTTTTATTAGTCATAAACACTAACATATAGGAATTTGTTTGAACTTCTGGATTATTTACTGTATCAGGTACAGTGTGGCTCTAAGAACTGAGCTTGATCATACATCACTTGTTATTTCCCTCCATCCTAACACCTTTTGTCCATTGAATTCTGTCTCATCCATTTACTCCTCGCTTTTCTAATTCATATACAGTTCCACCATCACAGATCTGGCAATCAGACATCCAGTTCCATCAGTTATTCTGCACAAATTTTGGCTAGCATAATTTCAAATTTCCATTGTCGCCACACCAACCTTCCAGTACTGTTTGGTGGTGCTACCTGCTTCATAAGTCATTCCAATTTCTTTTTCTCCATTTGATAGATTGGAAAATATACTACAGAAATAGATATGATTTTGATTTGTTTCACGACAAAAAGTACCTTGAAATTGAGCTCAAAGTTGCAGAAATGTTCAATTCTTTGGCGATGTTCAAGAGTAACCAAATGACATCACCGTCCAATGCCTGTTTGATTGGCACTGCCCCTCAACCTTCACATATTGGAAAGCTCTTCATCACACTAGCAAAAGTGGGAGCAGACATAAGGTAGCAGTGGGAGACAACATGAAGCAGCAGTGGCAGACACCATGAAGCAGCAGTGGCAAAGTGTAGCATTAAGAGTGTAGCACTTATAAGTCACTCTGACTTTTTTGGCTTATCCTTGGTTCTCTACACATGTAGTCAGGAGTAGGAATGGCCACTGTGGTGGCCCTATAAATCCCAATAACAACAGTGGCGGCTGTCACCACCACTAGCCACATACGTAATGTCATGTATTTTATTCATTCTAGTGTATACAATAGACCGTCATTTAGCACGAGTTTATTTGGCACGATTTGGGTTTTACACAATTGAAGAATTGCGGCACAATTTTATGTAACACGTCATATAATTAATTTAACACTGTTCAGTTTGTGGGAAGGAGAAAAAAATGATCTTTTGCTTTTGCTGAAGTGGCCACCTTGTTGTGGAGCAGCCAGGGAGCCCTCCCGCCATCCCATGCCACTCCCCAACACCACCCCAGCATCCCAGCGCTCGTAATTCATACGTGTTCAGTCTTTCTCTGCTACAAGGCAGTTGTATTTGTGAATTGTGTTATGATATATTAATTACTATATCTTGTATCTGCCAAGCAATCGTGACACCCAGTAGCCATACCAGTGTTGCTGAAAGTGGCACGAAGATGTATAAGCACTTAACAAAGAAACAAAGATATTAGACGAGATAACCTGTAGCCGTAATGAAGTGTTACTTTGTAATCAAAAAAAGAGATAAACATGAGTTTGTGTGACTGACTGAATGACTGACTTACTGAATGACTGACTAACTGACTTATGGAGTGACTTGACTGACTGAATGACTTGACTGACTTACTGAGTGACTTGACTGATTTACTGAGTGACTTGACTGACTGACTGAATGACTTACTGAGTGACTTGACTGACTGACTGAATGATTTACTGAATCACTTGACTAACTTACTGAGTGACTTGACTGACTTACTGAGTGACTTGACTGCCTTACTGAATGACTTGACTGCCTTACTGAATGACTTGACTGACTTACTGAGTGATTTGACTGACTTAGTGACTTGATGGACTTACTGAATGACCTGACTGGCTTTCTGAATGACTTGACTGACTTACTGAATGACTCGACTGACTTACTGAGTGACTTGACTGACTTACTGTGTGACTTGACTGACTGAGTAACTTGACTGACTTACTGAATGACTTGGCTGATGTACTGAGTGACTTGATTGACTTACTGAATGACTTGACAGATTTACTGAATGAGTTGACTGACTTACTGAGTGACTTGACTGACTTACTGAGTAACTTGACTGACTTACTGAATGACTTGACTGAATGATTTGACTGATTGACTTGACTGACTTACTGAATGACTTGACTGACTGACTGAATGACTTAAAGCTAGACGCTCCAGTACAACCATCGACTTCAGTACCTGAACCTCAACCATCCACCTCAGCTCAGTCGGGCCACATCAAAACTCTCCACTATCTTCACAATCATCCACAAACACCAGCACCCACAATTTAAGGTAAGAAATACCATTATTTCTGTTACATTTCTAGTCTTAAGCAGTGAAAACAACATAATGCATCACAACAATGAACTACAACTATATATTCACTTTTATTTTTGTAAGATATGGAGGCCTAAAAAAAAGTTTTGGCTTTTTTGGGGTTCCCAGGAATGTAACCCTATTTTTCCAGTAAGTTCTTCAGTTCATCTAACACGATTTTACCCAACACGGCATTTTCAGGAACGTAACTACCGTGCTAAATGACGGTCTACTGTATATCATGTTTCTATGTTATTAATATTGTTTATTATGTCCACATGAATTGTGATAGATATATAAGCCGTAGAGTAAATATTAGGGAAATTATTGAAGTATTTTCTCGTGCCTGGAATTCCACTAGAATGAATTAATTCCATTTCAATTAATTTAAATGAGGAAAATTGACTCTGCAAGTGAGCAAATCCAGATGCGAGCAAGGTTATGGAACAGATTAAACTCGTAAGTAGAGGTTTCACTGTATATCCTCACACTTGTCTACAGAAGACTACTTGCTGAACTCCACTACCTTTAGATCCTACTTTTTGGTTGGAGATGTGGACTTGATATTTTACACTCCTGATGCAGTGCTCAATGATATTAACCCTTTGAGGGTCCAAGCCATAGTTTTACACCTTGTCCAAAGGGTCTAAGAATTTTCCAAATTTTTTTGTTATTTTTCTTATGAAATGGTAAAGAATTTTTTTCCGAAGGTAATAAAAAAGTACAAAATTTTATGGAAAATTACTGAAATTACACTCACGAATTTTACTGCATCAACGATATTTACGCATCGGCGATTTTGCCCATCTAACTCCTGTTTTAGGTCAATTACATTATTCCAGTTGGCCAACTACCTAGCTATTTCACTAGTATTACTTCTGTTTTATCAGTTGAGCACAAAAAGCTGCCCAATCAACCATTTCAACTATCCAGAAGTAATCAAAGATTGGTAATTTGGCCAATTTCACATAAAGTTCAAAATACTCCAATTTCAAAATAGGGTCTAGAATAAAAAATGCAGGCATTCCTGGCACTAAAATAACATTTCTTCTGTTTATTAGTCATGTTTCCAGGCTTTACACACGAATTCCATTTTGATTTTTTATTCACACAAAAAAATATAAGATTTACTGTTATGCAATATTGTAATAATTGTATAAATAATATCAGTGCATTTGTGAACATATATTAGACCCACCAGCTGATGTCTATTGATGCATGATACCATTTGTTTACTCTTGAACATTAGCAAAAATCGAACATTTTTGCTACTTTGAGCTCAGTTTGAAGCTATTTTCAGTGCTAAAACCAATCAAAATTATCTCTATTTCTGTAATATATCTTCCATTCTATCAAATGAGATGAAGAAATCATGAATACAACCATAAAAAAAATATGAAAATACAGTGAAAAATCGCTGTTTTAATCCAAAAACGGTCGCAGTTTTTTTCTCATTATGAACCGCATGCTGCAAGATTTGTTTTATATGGTGCACACTTACTACATAGATCCAGTCTCTCATATGTGGGCCCAAATTTACCATTGACAGCTTATCTGAGTGAGCTGAGCTCGTGTGGAGCTCCGGCTTGGACCCTATGGACAAGGTGTAGAACTATGCCTTGGACCCTGTGGACAGGGTATAGAACTATGCCTTGGACCCTGTGGACAGGGTATAGAACTATGCCTTGGACCCTGTGGACAGGGTATAGAACTATGCCTTGGACCCTGTGGACAGGGTATAGAACTATGCCTTGGACCCTGTGGACAGGGTATAGAACTATGCCTTGGACCCTGTGGACAGGGTATAGAACTATGCCTTGGACCCTGTGGACAAGGTATAGAACTATGCCGTGGACCCTGTGGACAAGGTGTAGAACTATGGCTTGGACCCTGTGGACAAGGTGTAGAACTACAGCTTGGACCCTGTGGACAAGGTGTAGAACCATGGCTTGGACCTTGTGGACAAGGTGTAGAACTACAGCTTGGACCCTGTGGACAAGGTGTAGAACTACAGCTTGGACCCTGTGGACAAGGTGTAGAACTATGGCTTGGACCTTGTGGACAAGGTGTAGAACTACAGCTTGGACCCTTTGGACAAGGTGTAGAACTACAGCTTGGACCCTTTGGACAAGGTGTAGAACTATGGCTTGGACCCTGTGGACAAGGTGTAGAACTATGGCTTGGACCTTGTGGACAAGGTGTAGAACTACAGCTTGGACCCTGTGGACAAGGTGTAGAACTACAGCTTGGACCCTGTGGACAAGGTGTAGAACTATGGCTTGGACCCTGTGGACAAGGTGTAGAACTACAGCTTGGACCCTCTGGACAAGGTATAGAACTATGGCTTGGACCCTCTGGACAAGGTATAGAACTATGGCTTGGACCCTGTGGACAAAGTGTAGAACTATGGCTTGGACCCTCAAAGAGTTGTAGGGTTACCTTCCATAAAATACTCGACTAAGTTGGCATTATGCATGTGCGTAGTGCTGCACAGACTGCAGCTCTTTGCAAGCTCAAAGCTTTGCTGATCCTGCTAGCATTTTGACCATGTAGCAATATACAGTGGAACCTCGGCTTACAAATTTAATCCGTTCCGTGACCTTGTTCGTATCCCGATTTGTTCGCATGCTGAGTCAAATTTCCTCATTTAAATTAACTGAAATGGCATTAATCCATTCCATTGGAATTCCTGCTCTCAGGAGGCACGACAAAATACTTCAATATGATGCTAATATCAACTCTACAGCTTATTTATATAACACAATTCATCTAATTTCACCATCACTCAAGGAATGCACAACAGGTGCATCATTGTCAATGTTCAGCATTTCTTCGATGTCAGCTTCCTGTAAACTCCATTAGCACATAGTCAAGATGAGTAAATAGAATTGTCAACACTTATTGCTTGGGTATGTTTATTCTATTAGTGGGTTGGATCTCTGAAGGACCTGCCTTGTATGGGCCAACAGGCCTGCTGCAGTGTTCCTCCTTTCTTATGTTATTATGTACCCACAACACCAATCATACCCAGCCCCTCCCACTCATATATTTGTCCAATCTTTTTTTAAAGCTACCCAAGGTTCTATCGAAGTTAAAACCTTGGGTAGTTTCAAATTTAGGTTGGATAAATACATGAGCGAGAGGGGTTGAATTTGAGTGGGACTTGGACGTGAGTAAATAGAATTATTAAAGCTTATTGCTTGGGTAACGTTTATTCTGTTAGTGGGCTGGATTTGTGAGAGACCTGCCAAGTATGGGCCAACAGGCCTGCTGCAGTGTTCCTCCTCACTTATGCTGATGAATGGAACAATCTGCCTAGTATGGTTATTGAGGCTAAAACCTTGGGTAGTTTCAAATTTGTGTAGGATAAATATATGAGTGAGAGGGGTTGGATGTGAGCAGACCTAAGAACATAAGAACATAAGAAAGAAGGAGCACTGCAGCTGGTCTACTGGCCCATGCGAGGCAGGTCCATGTCTCCTACCGGCTTAAGCCAATGCCCCAACCTAGTCAGGTCAGGGCACATTCACTTAAGGAAGGAACATGGCAACTGACTTAGTAGCACAAGCTAATCAGGTCCAGCTCACACCCACCCACACCCACTCATGTATTAATCTAACCTATTTTAAAACTTTGCAATGATTTAGCCTCTATAACTATACTCAGGAGTTTGTTCCACTCATCCACAACTCTATTACCAAACCAGTACTTTCCTATATCCTTCCTGAATCTGAATTTTTCCAACTTAAAACTATTGCTGCGAGTTCTGTCTAGGCTAGATATTTTCAGCACGTTATTTACATCCTCTTTATTTATTCCCGTCTTCCATTTAAACACCACAATACAGTGTATATGCACATGAGTGAATTCAATTATCAAAGCTTGTTGCTTTGGTAGCACTGAAAACTGTTAGTGGGATGGATTGTGAAGGACCTGCCTAGTATGGGCCGACATTCCTGCTTCAGTGTATTATTATTATTAATATGTTTGTATTATAATAATAAAAATAATAATTATTATTATTGTTGTTAATTTAGGGAAGTGGAGCACAGATCCTATTCCCTTGATCAAGAGCCCCTCACCAAGGAACCTCCCTTGAGGGGGAAGTTCACATCCTGAAAACTTCATTCGTATCCAGTATCAAAAAATCGATCGAGTGACTGTTTGTATCCTGAAAAATTCACATGGTGGGACATTCGGAAGCCAAGGTTCCACTGTATTGCCATTTGACCCCTGAATGCTTAACCCCTTTACTGTTGGAAGCACCAAAATTAAAAGTGCTCACCATGTCATCATTTAAAAAAAAATCTGAATGGTAGAGAATCTTTTTCAGAAGGTAATGACACCAAAAGTATGAAATTCAATGGAAAACTTAAAGAATTAGAAAGGCACGAGGTTAGCAGTCTGGCCGCATTTTATGAATAAGCGATTTTGCTGATGCCTAATTGAGTCTTATTTTAAGCCTTTACTCAGTTCAACCAAATTGTTAGCTATTTCACTGGTATGTCTTCCATTCTATTGATTGAGCACAAGAAATCACTCATTCATCTATTGAAACTTTTCTATAAAGTGCACAGAAGTCGATAATTTGGCCAATTTTACACAAAATTAAAAAATTCCAGTTTAAAAAGAGTCCAAAATAAACACTATAGACATTCCAGGCACTAAAGCAATATCTCAGGCCTCTCCTTTATTATACATTGGAACCTTGACTTGTGAGTTTAATCCTTTCCATGATATAGCTCGTAACTCAATTTACTCATATATCAAATCAATTTACCTCATTTAAATTAATTGAAAAGCCATTAACCCTTAAGCTGTCCAAACGTAGACCTACGTTTGCATGCATAGCGCTCTGAATGTAGATCTACATTCGATTTTACATCGTTTCTTATGTAAAAAAAACGTAGGTCTACGTTTGGAGCACTACGCGTGCAAACATAGATCTAAGTTTGGGCAGTTTAAGGCTTAATTCATTCCTGCACTCTGGAGATGAGACAAAATACAGTGGAACCTCCACTAACGAGTTTAATTTGTTACGTGACCTTGCTCGCATCTGGATTTGCTCATTTGCAGAGTCAATTTTCCTCACTTAAATTAACTGAAATGGAATTACAGTAATTCATTCCAGTGGAATTCCAGGCACCATAAAATACTTCAATAATTAATCTAATATCAACTCTACAGCTTATTTATCTATCAAAATTCATCTAATATGACATAATAAACAATATAAATAACATAGAAACCTGATATATAGTCTAGAATGAACAAAATTTGCCATTATATATGTGGCAGCGTCAGCGGCCAACGAGAGTACATATCTGGAAAAGGGACAATATACAGTGGACCCCCGCATACCACACGCATCGCATACCATACAATCCGCATACCGCTCGCTTTTTTCGCAAAAATTTTGCCTCGCATACCGCCCAAAAACCCGCTCACCGCTCTTCGTCCGAGACGCATCCAATGTGCGGCCTGAGCCACGCTCACATGTTCCGCCAGTGGCATTGTTTACCAGCCAGCCTCCGCGGTAACATCCAAGCATACAATCGGAATATTTCGTATTATTACAGTGTTTTTGGTGATTTTTTCTGGAAAATAAGTGACCATGGGCCCCAAGAAAGCTTCTAGTGCCAACCCTGCAGCAATAAGGGTGAGAATTACTATAGAGATGAAGAAAAAGATCATTGATAAGTATGAAAGTGGAGTGCGTGTCTCCGAGCTGGCCAGGTTGTATAATAAACCCCAATCAACCATCGCTACTATTGGTGGTACAGCTGCTGCTGCTGCTGTACCACCGTCAGCTGCTGCTGCACTGTCAGCTGCTGCTGCACTGTCAGCTGCTGCTGCACTGTTAGCTGCTGCTGCACTGTCAGCTGCTGCTGCACTGTCAGCTGCTGCTGCTGTTGTACCACTGTCAGCAGCTGCTGCTGCTGTAGTACCGTCTGCTGCTGCTGTAGCATCGTCTGCTGCTGCTGTAGCATCGTCTGCTGCTGCTGTAGCATCGTCTGCTGCTGCTGTAGCATCGTCTGCTGCTGCTGTAGCATCGTCTGCTGCTGCTGTAGCATCGTCTGTTGCTGCTGTAGCATCGTCTGCTGCTGCTGTAGCATCGTCTGTTGCTGCTGTAGCATCGTCTGTTGCTGCTGTACCACCGTCAGCTGCTGCTGCTGCTGTAGCACCGTTGTTGGTGTGGCTTATTGAGAATACCAAGAAACAATTAACCCCAGAGGATTTGCCACCCAGGATAACCCAAAAAACTCAGTGTCATCGAAGACTGTCTAACTTATTTCCATTGGGGTCCTTAATCTTGTCTCCCAGGATGCAACCCACACCAGTCGACTAACACCCAGGTGAACAGGGAAAAATGCCTAGAACTAGTGCTCATATTGGTGAATTTAAAGCCAGCAAAGGTTGGTTTGAGAGATTTAAGAATCGTAGTGGCATACACAGTGTGATAAGGCCTGTTCTGGAAGAAAATGCCAAACAGGACCTACAGTACTCAGGAGGAAAAGGCACTCCCAGGACACAGTGTCTCATCAGTCATTGCTGCATCTTCAATAAAGGTAAGTGTCATTTATTCTTCATTTAGTAGAGTAGTACATGCACAATATATATTGTGCATGTACTATACTATTGTGCATGTATCCTTCTCTTTGTGTGTAGGAAAATGTATATTTCATGTGGTAAAAATTTTTTTTTCATACTTTTGGGTGTCTTGCACGGATTAATTTGATTTCCATTATTTCTTATGGGGAAAATTCATTCGCATACCGAACATTTCGCATAACAATCAGCCCTCTTGCACGGATTAAAGTCGCTATGCGGGGGTCCACTGTACTCCTTGAATATTTTGCTATCATCAACTCTATGGCTTATTTATCTATCAAAATTCATTTAATATGACATAATAAACAATATAAATAACATAGAAACCTGATATATACTCTAGAATGAATAAAATTTGTCATTATATATGTGGCGGTGTCGGCGGCTGATGAGAGTATCTGGAGAAAGGACAAAATACTCCTTGAATATTTCACTATCATCAACTCTATGGCTTATTTATCTATCACAGTTCATCTTATATGACATAATAAACAATATAAATAACATAAAAATCTGATATACACTCAAAAATTAATAAAATACTGTACATGTATGTCATTATGTGACAAGTGAAGGTGGCCATAACCACCCTAGCATTGTTGTGGTAAACACTGTCATTTAGTGACAACCTTTTGAAGCTATCTATTGTAATTATTATTATGCATGTACAGTGGTCCCTCGTTGTTCGTAATTAATCCATTCCTGGAGCCGTTACTATAAACGAAATTTACGATTTAAGAATCAATTTTCCCCATAAGAAATAATGTAAATACAATTAATCCGTTCCTGACACCCAGAAGTATTAAAACAAAAATTTTTTTAACATGAAATATGCATGTAGTACATAAACAATACAATGGGAAATGATGAATGAAACATTAACAGCATAACACTTACCTTTATTGGAGATTCTTCTTAGTGTATGGGAGACTGGAGGAGGAGAGAGAGTGGATTGTTTATAGTTTGGAAGGGGAATCCCCTTCCATCAACACCTCAGGTACCATTTGCTTTTCTGGGGTTGCTTCTCTTCTCTGTTTCTTAATGCCACTAGGACCACCTTGAGAGTCACTGGAGTCCTGTCTCACAAAATAACTGTGGAGAAAGCTCTGTTTCTGGCATCTCTTTAACACTTCCCTAAAATGGCCCAAGACTTTGTCACTGTACATGTTGCCAACCTGGCTTGCAACAACCTTGTTAGAATGATGTTTCTCCATAAAGCTTTCCATCTTACCCCACATAGTAAAAATCTCTTTAATTTCTGAAGAAGGCACCTTCCATCTCTCTTCCTCCTCCTCTGCTGCAAGATTCTGAGCTGCGATGTGTTGCTCTTCCTGCTGAAGCTCTTGCAGCTCCTCAGTGGTGAGCTCTTCATTGTGGTCTTCCACCAATTCTTCCACATCCTCCAAACTCACATCCAACCCCATGGAACTCCCCAGTGCCACAATTGATTTTACAACAGACATAGGCTCATTAGGGTCAGTCCCAAATTCTTCAAAATCCCTCTTGTCGACACAATCTGGCCACAATTTTCTCCAGGCAGAGTTCAAAGTCCTGGTAGTCACTCCCTCCCAAGCCATACCTATAAGGGTTATGCAGTGGAGTATGCTGAAGTGTTCTCTCCAAAATTCCCTTAGGGTCAAGTGAGTGTCTGTGGTCACAGTCAAGCACCTGTGAAACATTGTTTTTGTGTAGAGTTTTTTAAAGTTTGCAATAACCTGCTGGTCCATGGGTTGGAGGAGAGGGGTGGTATTCGGGGGCAAGAACTTTACTGTGATGAACCCAAACTCCTCGAAAATTAGGTCATCCAAGTTTGGAGGATGAGCAGGTGCATTGTCCATTACTAGCAGGCACTTGAGATCCAATTTCTTTTCCAGGCGATACTCCTTCACACTAGGGCCAAACACTTCATTGAACCACTCGACGAAAATTTCCCTCGTGACCCATGCCTTACTATTAGATTTCCAAAACACACACAATTTACTCTTCATAACATTGTTTTTCCTGAACACTCTGGGATTTTCAGAATGGTACACTAGTAATGGCTTCACTTTGAAATCCCCACTAGCATTAGCCTGTCTTTCATAGGCTTGTGTCCTGGCATTGCCTTTTCCTCTTGTGTAATGAAGGTCCTCTTTGGCATTTTCTTCCAAAAGAGGCCTGTTTCGTCACAAATGAACACTTGTTCAGGTTTCAGTCCTTCAGCCTCTATGTACTCCTGGAATTCATGCACATATTTTTCAGCCGCCTTGTGGTCCGAACTGGCAGCCTCACCATGCCTTACCACACTGTGTATGCCAGTACGGTTCTTAAATCTCTCAAACCAGCCTTTGCTGGCCTTAAATTCACTCACTTCACCACTATTTGCAGGCAGTTTCTTTACCAAATCTTCATGCAGCTGCCTAGCCTTTTCACAAATAAACGAAGTCATGAGAGTATCTCCTGCTAATTGTTTCTCATTTATCCACACCAATAATAACTTCTCAACCTCTTCCAGTACTGGTGATCTCATTTTTGTCAGCATAGTTACTCCCTTTGCAACAACAGCATCCTTTATTTCATTTTTCTTGGCCACTATGGAACATAAGGTTGTGTAGGGTTTCTTATACATCCTGGACAGTTCGGCAACACTTGTACCACTTTCATATTGTTCAATGATGGTTTTCTTAAATTCAATCGTATTTCTCACCTTCTTTACCACAGGCTTGGCACTAGGAGCTTTCTTTGGAGCCATGGTAGCTTATTTAGTACTTGCAAGCAATAAAATAAATGGAATATTATGAAATATTTCGCTGGAGCACGTGAGGGGACCTTCACTCACTGGTAAACATTGCCAGACTGGCTGCCGCCCTGGCTCACGCGTGGGTACGCATCCCGGATGAACTATGACTCGTGAGTCAACCTATGAAAAGCGAGTCCATGTTTATACGAAAATACCTCTATGATTGGCGAATTTTACGATTGCCGGGAACTACGAAAAGTGGGGGACCACTGTATTATTATTAATATGTGTACTATATTATTACTATTATTATTTTTATTATATTATAGTATTATACTATTATTATGTGTATTATTATTATTATTGCAATATAAATACAGTGGACCCTCACCTAACGATATTAATCCATTCCTGAGAGCTCAACGTTAGGCGAAATTATCGTTAGCCAAATTAATTTTCCCCGTAAGAAATAATGGAAATCATATTAATCCATTCCTGACACCACAAAGTATGAAAAAAAAAATTTTACCACATGAAATATTAATTTTAATACACACAAACTGAAGAAGACATGCACAGTTACATGACACTTACCTTTATTGAAGATCTGGTGATGATTGATGGGATGGGAGGAGGGGAGAGTGTGGATGGTGTTAATGTTTAGAAGGGGAATCCCCTTCCATTAGGACTTGAGGTGGCAAGTCCTTTTCCGGGGTTACTTCCCTTCTTCTTTTAATGCCGCTAGGACCAGCTTGAGAGTCACTGGACCTCTGTCGCACATAATATCTGTCCATAGAGGCCTGTACCTCCCATTCCTTTATGACATTCCTAAAGTGTTTCACAACATTGTCAGTGTAATAGTCACCAGCACGGCTTGCAATAGCTGTGTTAGGGTGATTTTCATCAAAAAAGGTTTGCACTTTAAGCCACATTGCACACATTTCCTTAATCTTTGAAGTAGGCAACTTCCTCAATTTCTCTATCCCCTCCTCCAGAGCAGTTTCCTCAGGTCTGGCCTCTTGCTGTTGAATATGTCTAGCAGCTCATCAGTGATTAGTTCATCATTGTCCTCCTCCACCAACTCTTCCACATCCTCCCCACTAACCTCCAATCCCAAGGACTTCCCCAATGCCACAATTGATTCCACAACTGGCATAGGTTTCTCAGGGTTAGCCTCAAATCCTTCAAAATCCCTTTTGTCTACACATTCTGGCCACAGTTTCTTCCAAGCAGAGTTCAAGGTCCTCTTAGTCACTTCCTCCCAAGCCTTACCTATAATGTTTACACAATTGAGGATGCTAAGGTGATCTCTCCAAAACTCTCTTAGAGTCAATTGAGTTTCTGAGGTCACTACAAAGCACCTTTCAAACATAGCTTTTGTGTAGAGTTTTTTGAAGTTTGCAATGATCTGCTGGTCCATGGGCTGCAGGAGAGGAGTGGTATTAGGAGGCAAAAACTTGACGATAATGAAGCTCATGTCCCCAGAAAGTCGCTCTGCCACGTTTGAAGAATGACCAGGAGCATTGTCTAATACCAGGAGGCACTTAAGGTCCAATTTATTTTCCAGGAGGTAATTTTTCACAGTGGGGGCAAATGCATGGTATAACCAGTCATAGAAAAAGTCCCTTGTGACCCATGCCTTACTGTTTGCCCTCCACAGCACACAGATTAGCCTTGAGGACATTGTTTTTCCTAAACACTCTGGGAGTTTCAGAGTGATACACCAATAAAGGCTTCACTTTGCAATCACCAGTAGCATTAGCACACATCAACAGAGTAAGCCTGTCTTTCATAGGCATATGTCCTGGGAGTGCCTTTTCCTCCTGAGTAATGTAGGTCCTGCTTGGCATTTTCTTCCAAAACAGGCCTGTTTCGTCACAATTAAACACTTGTTGAGGTTTCAGTCCTTCACTGTCTATGTACTCCTTGAATTCCTGCACATATTTTTCAGCCGCTTTGTGGTCCAAACTGGCTGCCTCACCATGCCTTATCACACTATGTATGCCACTACGATTCTTAAATCTCTCAAACCAACCTTTGCTGGCCTTAAATTCACTCACATCACCACTAGTTGCAGGCATTTCTCTAATTAAATCATCATGCAACTTCCTAGCCTTTTTACATATGATCGCTTGAGAGATGATATCTCCTGCTATCTGTTTTTCGTTTATCCACACCAATAACAGTATCTCAACATCTTCTATCACTTGCGATCTCTAACAAAGTTGCACCTTTGGCAAGAAAAGCTTCCTTGATTGCCGTTTTCTTGGCCACAATAGTAGCGATGGTTGATTGGGGTTTTGTGTACAACCTGGCCAGCTCGGAGACATGCACTCCACTTTCATACTTAGCAATGATCTCTTTCTTCATATCCATAGTAATTCTCACCCTTTTTCCTGTAGGGTTGGCACTAGAAGCTTTCTTGGGGCCCGTGGTGACTTATTTTGCAGGTTATTTATTAATTTTTTTTATTAACACACTGGCCGATTCCCACCAAGGCAGGGTGGCCCGAAAAAAGAAAAGCTTTCACCATCATTCACTCCATCACTGTCTTGCCAGAAGGGTGCTTTACACTACAGTTTTTAAACTGCAACATTAACACCCCTCCTTCAGAGTGCAGGCACTGTACTTCCCATCTCCAGGACTCAAGTCTGGCCTGCCGGTTTCCATGAATCTCTTCATGAATGTTACTTTGCTCACACTCCAACAGCACGTCAAGTATTAAAAACCATTTGTCTCCATTCACTCCTATCAAACACATTCACGCATGCCCGCTGGAAGTCCAAGCCCCTCGCACACAAAACCTCCTTTACTCCCTCCCTCCAACCTTTCCTAGGCCGACCCCTACCTCGCCTTCCTTCCACTACAGACTGATACACTCTTGAAGTCATTCTGTTTCGCTCCATTCTCTCTGCATGTCCGAACTGCCTCAACAACCCTGCCTCAACAACCCTTCCTCAGCAACCCTTCCTCAGACCTCTGGATAACAGTTTTGGCAATCCTGCACCTCTTCCTAACTTCCAAACTACAAGTTTTCTGCATTATATTTACACCACACATTGCCCTCAGACATGACATCTCCACTGCCTCCAGCCTTCTCCTCGCTGCAACATTCATCACCCAAGCTTCACACCCATATAAGAGCGTTGGTAAAACTATACTCTCATACATTCCCCTTTTTGCCTCCAAGGACAAAGTTCTTTGTCTCCACAGACTCCTAAGTGCACCGCTCACCCTTTTCCCCTCATCAATTCTATGATTCACCTCATCTTTCATAGACCCATCCGCTGACACGTCCACTCCCAAATATCTGAATACATTCACCTCCTCCATACTCTCTCCCTCCAATCTGATATCCAATCTTTCATCACCTAATCTTTTTGTTATCCTCATAACCTTACTCTTTCCTGTATTCACTTTTAATTTTCTTCTTTTGCATACTCTACCAAATTCATCCACCAACCTCTGCAACTTGTCTTCAGAATCTCCCAAGAGCACAGTGTCATCAGCAAAGAGCAACTGTGACAACTCCCACTTTATGTGTGATTCTTTATCTTTTAACTCCACGCCTCTTGCCAAGACCCTCGCATTTACTTCTCTTACAACCCCATCTATAAATATATATTAAACAACCACGGTGCAGGTGCAGTCACTAAAAAGGCTGTGATAATATGAAATGTTCCAATTGTATGCTTGGGTGCGACCGCGGTGGCTGGCTTGTAAACACTGGCACCCACGGAACAAGTGAGGCGGGCTCAGGCCACACATGGACGTGTCTCGAACGAATCGCGTTGAGCGAATTTTTTAGTGCTATTCTAGGCAAAATTTTTGCATTAAAATGTATCGCTAGGCAGATTTAACGTTATGCGATGCCATCGTTAGGCGAGGGTCCACTCTAATTTGAATTTTTATTCACATAAAAAATAGAAGATTTACTGTTATGCAGACTACTGCATCAGTGTAATAATTATATAAATAATATCAATCCATTCATGACTGTATATTGGAATGGAGGTGATGTCATTTGTTTACTCTTAAACATCGGCAAAAATAGAATATTTCTGCTACTTTGAGCTCATTTTCAAGGTACTTCTCATCATGAAACCAATCAAAATCACATCTAACCATACCACGGATGAGGATAGAACCCGCGATCAGAGAGTCTCAAAACTCCAGACCGTCGCGTTAGCCACTGGGCCAGCTAGCTACAAAACCATATCTATTTCTGTAATATATCTTAATATATTATCACAACTGGCTCTTCCTCACTCTTAATATATTAACCCCTTGACTGCTGCAACCCCCAATCCTGAGGTGTCTCCTGGTGTCGCAAAATTTAAAAAAAAAAAAAATATTTTTTCTTATGAAATGATAGAGAATCTTTTTCCGATTGTAATGACACCAAAAAAACGAAATTTGATGTAAAACTGACAGAATTACGCTCTCACGAAGTTAGCGACCTTGGCGATATTTACAAATCGGCGATTTCGCCCACTTTGAGCCCTATTTTCGGCTAATTCAGAAATTTGCAATTTGGCCAATTTCACGATAATTAAAAAATATGACAATTTCAAAATAAGGTCCAGAATGAACAATGCAGACATTCCTGGCTCTAAAATAGCATTTTCTTTGTTCATCAGTCATGTCTCCAGGCCCCTCTGATATTACTCTTGCTTTCTATTTTGAATTTTTATTCAAACAAAAAATAGAAGATTTACTATTATGCAGACTACTCCAATACTGTAATAACTGTATAAATAACATCAACCCATTCATGACTGCATATTAGAATGGGTAGTTGGACATTTATTGGACAATGATGTCATTTGTTTACTTTTGAACATCGGCAAAAATCAAACATTTCCCCTATTTTGAGCTCCATTTCCAGGTTCTTTTTATAGTAAAATTGATCAAAATCATGTCTTTTTCTATATGTTTTTCATTCTATCAAAGGAGACCAAGAAAACGAGAATGCAACCATAAATACTATACGAAAATAGACCACAAAGTCGGTATTTTAATTAAAAAAAAACAGTTGGAGTTTTTTTTTCTCATTATGCACTGCATGCTCCAGGATTTTTTTTATGTGGTGCACACTGACCACACAGACCCATTCACTCACATGTGGGCCTACCAGCTTTCTCCTTCTTGATTTGAACCCGCTAGAATTTATGAGTATATATATGTCAAACACGGTACCTCGTAAGACGTATATATACGGCCGCGACAGTCAAAGGGTTAAGAGTGAGGAAGAGCCAGTTGTGAGTGTGGGGGAAGTTTGTGAGGCAGTAGGTAAAATGAAAGGGGGTAAGGCAGCTGGGATTGATGGGATAAAGATAGAAATGTTTAAAGCAGGTGGGGATATAGTTTTGGAGTGGTTGGAGCAATTACAGTGGACCCCCGCATAGCGACCTTAATCCATGCAAGAGGGCTGGCTGTTATGCGAAATGTTCGGTATGTGAATGAATTTTCCCCATAAGAAATAATGGAAATAAAATTAATCCGTGCAAGACACCCAAAAGTATGAAAAAAAAATTTTTTTTACCACAAAAAAATGTTAATTTTAGTACACACAAACTGAAAAAGGCATGCACAATTACATGACACTTACTTTTATTGAAGATCTGGTGATGATTGATGGGATGGGAGGAGGGGAGAGAGAGTGTTAGTGTTTAGAAGGGGAATCCCCTTCCATTAAGACTTGAGGAGGCAAGTCCTTTTCTGGGGTTACTTCCCTTCTTCTTTTAATGCCACTAGGACCAGCTTCAGAGTCACTGGACTTCTTTCGCACAACATATCTGTCCATAGTGGCCTGTACCTCTCGTTCCTTTATGATTTGTCTAAAGTGGTTCACAACATTGTCATTGTAACAGTCACCAGCATGGCTTGCAATAGCTGTGTGAGGGTGATTTTCATCAAAAAAGGTTTGCACTTCAAGCCATTTTGCACACATTTCCTTAATCTTTGAAGTAGGCAATTCCTTCAATTTCTCTCTCCCCTCCTTTGAACCAGTTTCCCCAGGTCTGGCCTCTTGCTCTTGAAGTTGATCTATCAGCTCATCAGTGGTTAGTTCTTCATTGTCCTCCTCCACCAACTCTTCCACATCATCCCCACTAACCTCCAACCCCAAGGACTTCCCCAGTGCCACAATTGATTCCTCAACTGGTATACTCCTCTCAGGGTTAGCCTCAAACCCTTCAAAATCCCTTTTGTCTACACATTCTGGCCACAGTTTCTTCCAAGCAGAGTTCAAGGTTCTCTTAGTCACTCCCTCCCAAGCCTTACCTATAAGGTTTACACAATTGAGGATATTAAAGTGATCCTTCCAAAACTCTTTTAGAGTCAATCGAGTGTCTGTGGTCACTTCAAAGCACTTTTGAAACAGAGCTTTTGTGTACAGTTTCTTGAAGTTGGAAATGACCTGCTGGTCCATGGGCTGCAGGAGAGGAGTGGTATTAGGAGGCAAAAACTTCACCTTAATGAAGCTCATGTCCCCATAAAGTCGCTCTGCCACGTCTGTAGGATGACCAGGGGCATTGTCTAACACCAGGAGGCACTTAAGTTCTAATTTCTTTTCAGTTAGGTAATCTTTGACATTGGGGGCAAATGCATGGTGTAACCAGTTATAGAAAAAGTCCCTAGTGACCCATGCCTTACTGTTTGATCTCCACAGCACACACAAATTATCCTTGAGGACATTCTTTTGCCTGAACGCTCTGGGAGTTTCAGAGTGATACACTAATAAAGGCTTAACTTTGCAATCACCACTAGCATTGGCACACATCAACAAAGTAAGCCTGTCTTTCATAGGCTTATGTCCTGGGAGTGCCTTTGTCCTTGGAGGCAAAGAGGGGAATGTATGAGAGTATAGTTTTACCAATGCTGTTATATGGGTGTGAAGCATGGGTGATGAATGTTGCAGCGAGAAGAAGGCTGGAGGCAGTGGAGATGTCATGTCTGAGGGCAATGTGTGGTGTGAATATAATGCAGAGAATTCGTAGTTTGGAAGTTAGGAGGAGGTGCGGGATTACCAAAACTGTTGTCCAGAGGGCTGAGGAAGGGTTGTTGAGGTGGTTCGGACATGTAGAGAGAATGGAGCGAAACAGAATGACTTCAAGAGTGTATCAGTCTGTAGTGGAAGGAAGGCGGGGTAGGGGTCGGCCTAGGAAAGGTTGGAGGGAGGGGGTAAAGGAGGTTTTGTGTGCGAGGGGCTTGGACTTCCAGCTGGCATGCATGAGCGTGTTTGATAGGAGTGAATGGAGACAAATGGTTTTTAATACTTGACATGCTGTTGGAGTGTGAGCAAAGTAACATTTATGAAGGGATTCAGGGAAACCGGCAGGCCAGACTTGAGTCCTGGAGATGGGAAGTACAGTGCCTGCATTCTGAAGGAGGGGTGTTAATGTTGCAGTTTAAAAACTGGAGTGTAAAGCACCCTTCTGGCAAGACAGTGATGGAGTGAATGATGGTGAAAGTTTTTCTTTTTCGGGCCACCCTGCCTTGGTGGGAATCGGCCAGTGTGTTAATAAATAAAAAAAATAAAAATCTTAATATATCATCCATTCTATCAAATGAGACCAGAAAAACGAGAATTCTACCATAAAAACCATACAAAAATACCGCTAAGGGGCAGCTAATTGTTGAGAAGTGAACTCCATTATTCATGGTCCGATTTCTTTCATTTTTGGTATACGTTAAGAAACATCTTTCTATCATATGTTGCCCAAGTTTCAGTAAGATAGCCCAACAAACAAATGAGATCCAATTCCCTAAATCAAGAGCAAGAGCCCCTCACCAGTGTCAAGGAACCTCCTTTGAGGCCCGCTCGCTTATGGAAATTTCACTCACGTATGGAAACAAAAAATCGACATATCGACTGCTCATATTTGGAAAAACTCACATGTGAATGTGCTCACAAGTAGAGGTTCCACTGTACTTGAATATGATGCTAATATTAACCGTATGGCTTTTTTATGTATCACAGTTCATCTGATATGACATAATAAACAATATAATTAACACAGAAACATGATATATACACTAGAATGAATAAAATAGGCCATAATATGGTGGCATTGGCAGTGGCAAAAGCTTCCGCTATTTCCTGTCCAACTTTGACTATAGTATTTTCTCATGCTCTTATTGTAAGTGAAAATGGAGTATTTGTGAGGCTAACTGCAGAAATATCATATATAAAAACATAATAAATCATAATGCACTACAGAATGAAAAGAAATATTAAAGTGTATATGTACTTACACACTTGGAGCAGAGATGGTGGGGGAGGTTGAGGGTGAGGGATGTTGAGGGTGGGAGATTGGCAGTGGCCCTGTAAACCTCCAACAACAACATTGTTTTGTTTGATTGCTGAACAACAATTTGTTTTGTTTAATCACTGAACATAACTGATACAGCTTTAGTATCTACATATCATAGATCTACTAAGCTGGTATTGCCTGGCTAAGTTCATGGAAATAATCCTCTTTTTCTTCTCAGCACTGTCCTTTGCACTTATTTTTTTAGGACCCATGGTTAGAAAAAAAGAAATATGGCCAAATGACTGTTAAAAAAAAAAGCAAGCAAGCACGAGAGAACTGCTCCCACAGTGATGTAAACATGTGTACTGCTTATCAGATGTTTTGGCATTAGCTGTGCCAACTAGCAGCAGCATTCTGAATTATTATTATGTACGTATTATGTATTATTATTATTATTATTATTATTATTATTATTATTATTATTATTACAGTGGACCCTCGATAATCGTAAGGCTCGAAAGTCGTAATTTTTAAAATCGTAATGCTATTTTCGTCAAAACATTGACTCGCGAATTGTCATTTGACTCACACCTAGTTGTTCGTCTGGAATGTGTACACACAGCCCCAAGCCGCCTCACACTCCATTCCCAGCCAGTGTGCCATTGTTTATCAGCGAATGAGGATGATCCCACGAGTTCATATGATACATTTCATAATATTCCATTCATTTTAGTGCTTGCAACTGCTAAATAAGTCACCATGGCTCCAAAGAAAGCTTCTAGTGCCAGCCCTTTGGTAAAGAATGTGAGAAACACACATAATTTAACCCTTTGAGGGTTTTCGTCGTACTAGTACGTTTTACGCGTAGGGGTTTTTGACGTACTAGTACTCATAAATTCTAGCGGCCTCAAATCTAGTGGGAGAAAGCTGGTAGGCCTTCATATGAAAGAATGGGTCTATGTGGTCAGTGTGCACAGTCTAAAAAAAATCCTGCAGCACACAGTGCATAATGAGAAAAAAAAAACTTTGACCATTTTTTTTTAATAAATCAGCGACTTTGCAGTGTATTTTCGTATGGTATTTATTGTTGTATTCTAGTTTTCTTGGTCTCATTTTATAGAATGGAAGACATATTACAGAAATTGAGATGATTTTGACTGGTTTTACAAAGAAAGGTGCCTTGAAATTGAGCTCAAAGTAGCAGAAATGTTCGATTTTTACCAAACTTCAAAAGTAAACAAATCGTGCCAAGCGTGCAATACACGTCAACTGGTGAGTCTAATATTCTTTCACAAGTGCACCAATAATATTTATACCATTTTTTACACTAATGCAGTAGTCTGCATAACAGTAAATCTTATATTTTTTGTGAAAATAAAAATTCAAAGTGGAAAGCAAAAGAATATAAGAGGGGACTTGAGACATGACTAATGACTAGAGGAAATGTCATTTTAGTGCCAGGAATGTCTTTCTTGTTTATTCTGGACCCTATTCCGAAATTGGCATCTTTTGAAATTTGTGTGAAATTGGCAAAATTGCTAAATTCTGACCACTGTACTGGATAGTTGAATTTCATAAATGAGTGGTTTCTTGCATCCATTCGATAGAAAAAATGGAGTTCTAGCGAAATATTCATGTTTTTTGTCGACTAGTACAGAGAAATTGGCCGAAAATGGGGCTCAAATTGGGCAAAATCGCCGATGCGTAAACATCGCCGAGACCGCTAACTTTGCGAGAGCATAATTCCGTAAGTTTTCTATCAAATTTCAAACTTTTGGTGTCTTTATGATCGGGAAAAGATTCTCTATCTTTTCATAAGAGAAAATAATTTTTTTTTTTTTTTTAAATTTGGCCGACCCTGAGAACGAGTTTCGGAGAGGGCCTGTCGTCCCTCAAAGGGTTAAGAAAATGTTTGTAACAAAATGCAGTGGACCCCCGCATAACGATATTAATCCATTCATGAGAGCTCATTGTTATGCGAAATTATCGTTATGCGAATGAATTTTCCCCATAAGAAATAATGGAAATCAAATTAATCCGTGCAAGACACCCAAAAGTATGAAAAAAAAAATTTAACCACATGAAATATACATTTTCCTACACACAAAGAGAAGGATACATGCACAATAGTAGAGTAGTACATGCACAGTATATATTGTGCATGTACTACTCTACTAAATGAAGAATAAATGACATTTACCTTTATTGAAGATGCAGCAATGACTGATGAGACACTGTGTCCTGGGAGTGCCTTTTCCTCCTGAGTACTGTAGGTCCTGTTTGGCATTTTCTTCCAGAACAGGCCTTATCACACTGTGTATGCCACTACGATTCTTAAATCTCTCAAACCAACCTTTGCTGGCTTTAAATTCACCAATATGAGCACTAGTTCCAGGCATTTTTCCCTGTTCACCTGGGTGTTAGTCGACTGGTGTGGGTTGCATCCTGGGAGACAAGATTAAGGACCCCAATGGAAATAAATTAGAGTCCTCGATGATGCACTGGCTTTCTTGGGTTATCCTGGGTGGCTAACCCTCTGGGGTTAATTGTTTCTCGGTAATTGTTTCACGTTAAGCCACACCAACAACACTCTCTCCACATCTTCGAATAATACAGCTGACGGTGGTGCAGCAACAACAACAGCTGTGGTGCAGCTGACCATGGTGCAGCAGCAGCTGGGTGCAGCAACAGCTGACCATGGTGCAGCTGCAGCTGTGGTGCAGCAGCAGCTGTGGTGCAGCAACAGCTGACTGGTCCAATTTATCAGCTGACCGTGGTGCAGCAGCAGCAGCTGACTATGGTACGATAGTATTTATCACCCTTTTTACCACAGGGTTGGCACTAGAAGCTTCCTTTGGGCCCATGGTGGCCCGGTGGCCTGGTGGCTAAAGCTCCCGCTTCACACACGGAGGGCCCGGGTTCGATTCCCGGCAGGTGGAAACATTTCGACACGTTTCCTTACACCTGTTGTCCTGTTCACCTAGCAGCAAATAGGTACCTGGGTGTTAGTCGACTGGTGTGGGTCGCATCCTGGGGGACAAAATTAAGGACCCCAATGGAAATAAGTTAGACAGTCCTCGATGATGCACTGACTTTCTTGGGTTATCCTGGGTGGCTAACCCTCCGGGGTTAAAAATCCGAACGAAATCTTATCTCTTATCTTATCTCTTATTTAGCAGTTACAAGCACTATAAATAATGGAATAATACAAAATGTATCGAATGTATGCATGCAACCGGCCACCCTGGCTTGTAAACAATGACGGCAAGGCAGGCGCTCAGGCTGGATGGACAGGTTCGGGACAGGTTCGGGACGAGTCATGTTCAGAAACAGCTGATGGTGCAACAGCAGCTGACCGTGGTGCAGCAGCAGCTGACTGAGCCAGCAACAGCTGACTGGTCCAGCAACAGCTGACTGGTCCAGCAACAGCTGACTGATCCAGCAACAGCTGACTGGTCCAGCAACAGCTGACTGATCCAGCAACAGCTGACTGATCCAGCAACAGCTGACTGGTCCAGCAACAGCTGACTGATCCAGCAACAGCTGACTGATCCAGCAACAGCTGACTGATCCAGCAACAGCTGACTGATCCAGCAACAGCTGACTGGTCCAGCAACAGTTGACTGATCCAGCAACAGCTGACTGGTCCAGCAACAGCTGACTGGTCCAGCAACAGCTGACTGATCCAGCAACAGCTGACTGATCCAGCAACAGCTGACTGATCCAGCAACAGCTGACTGGTCCAGCAACAGTTGACTGATCCAGCAACAGCTGACTGGTCCAGCAACAGCTGACTGGTCCAGCAACAGTTGACTGATCCAGCAACAGCTGACTGATCCAGCAACAGCTGACTGATCCAGCAACAGCTGACTGATCCAGCAACAGCTGACTGGTCCAGCAACAGCTGATTGTGGTGCAGCAGCAGCTGACTGATTCAGCAACAGCTGACTGGTCCAACAACAGCTGATCGTGGTGCAGCAGCAGCTGACTGATCCAGCAACAGCTGACTGGTCCAGTAACAGCTGATCGTGGTGCAGCAGCAGCTGACTGATCCAGCAACAGCTGATCGTGGTGCAGCAGCAGCTAACTGATCCAGCAACAGCTGACTGGTCCAGCAACAGCTGATCGTGGTGCAGCAGCAGCTGACTGATCCAGCAACTGCTGACTGGTCCAGCAACAGCTGATCGTGGTGCAGCAGCAGCTGACTGATTCAGCAACAGCTGACTGGTCCAGCAACAGCTGATCGAGGTGCAACAGCAGCTGACTGATCCAGCAACAGCTGACTGGTCAAGCAACAGCTGACCATGGTGCAGCAGCAGCTGACTGTGGTATGATAGTATTTCTCACCCTTTTTACCACTGGGTTAGCACTAGAGGCTTTCTTGGGGCCCATGGTCACTTATTTTGCAGATGACCAAAAACCCTGTAATAATACGAAATGTTCCGATTGTATGCTTGTATGTTACCGCGGAGGCTGGCTTGTAAACAATGCCACTGGCAGAACATGTGAAGCTGGCTCAGGCCGCACATTAGAAGCATCTCGAACGAATAGCGTTGAGCGAGTTTTTTAGCGGTATGCGAGGCAAAATTTTAGTGATAAAATGTATCAGTATGCGGATTTAACGTTATGTGATGCCAACGGTATGCGAGGGTCCACTGTACAAAGGTGGTGGTGGTAGAATGGTAGCAGTTATGACAGTGGTAGTGATGGTGGTAGAGGGTGCTAGCAGTTGTGAGTGGTAGAGGGTGCCTTCTTCAGTGATTCAGCAATTCTACCAACCCCTGCAATGTTGTTGGAGTTATATAGGGCTGCAGAAAACACCACTGCCTCAGCTGCTGCTCCACCAATATTATGGATGGCTTACTCTCAGTGGCCCTTTTACACCCAACAACAACACAACACTACACCTCTCATGACATACATAATGACTTATTTTATTCATTCTAGAGTATATTCCATGTTTCTTTGTCATTAATATTGTTTATTATGTCATATAAGTTGAATTGTGATAGATAAATAAGCCGTAGAGTTGATATTAGTGTCATATTCTCCAACAATAAACTTGCCTCCCCTCCCTCTGCCCCATCTGCCATACACCAACAATAGTCTTCAATAAAAGGTAAGTGTGATGTTAAATGTTCATTTATACATTTTATTAGTGCTTTACATTTATTTGGCATTTTTTCTGCATGTAAGTCTATATTTAAGCTAGGGAAGTGACCCCTGAAGGGACCTAGAGTCCTTATAGAGGGGGATTTCCCTTCCAAACAATAACCTCTCTTCCCTCTCTCCTCCTCCCTGCCTTCCATTCATCAACAACAGCCTTCAATAAAGGTAACTGTCATGTTGAATGTTCATTGTTTTGTGCATGTAAATCTATCTTTAAGGTAAAAAAAAAAATTTTTGGTTGATACTTCTGGGTGTCTGGAACGAATTAATTGGATTTACATGATTTCTTATGGGGAAAATGGATTCGCAAATCGTCACTTTCGATAATAGTCATACTCTCTGGAACGCATTAATTATGAAAACGAGGGTCCACTGTATTATTATTATTAATTTAGGGAACTGAAGGTCTATCATTATAATAATAATAATAATAATAATAATAATAATAATAATAATAATAATATTATTATTATTATTATTATTATTATTATTATTATTATTATTATAGATTTAGGGAACTGGAGCACAGATCCAATTCCCTAGATCAAGAGCCCCTCACCAGCATCAAGGAATCTTGATGCTGGTGAGGGGCTCTTGATCTAGGAAATTAGATCTGTGCTCTGGTTACGTAAATTAATAATAATAATAATATTTTTTTATTATTATCACACTGGCCGATTCCCACCAAGGCAGGGTGGCCCGAAAAAGATAATGATAATAATTATTATTATTATTTTTATTATTATTATTATTATTATAACATTATTATTATTATATTATTATTATATCATAAGGGGGATTACCAATAGACTCCTGGCAGTCTTCAAGCAGGCACTGGACAAACACCTAAAGTCGGTACGTGACCAGCCGGGCTGTGGCTTGTACATTGGATTGCGTGCAGCCAGCAGTAACAGCCTGGTTGATCAGGCTCTGATCCACCAGGAGGCCTGGTCACAGACCAGGCCGTGGGAGCATTGACCTCCGGAACTCTCTCCAGGTAAACTCCAAGTAATAACAATAATGAATGCTGCCAACTCAATGCACTGTTTACCTTGCTGTGGGAGCAGTTCTCTCATGCTTTGCTTACATTTTTGACAGTCATTTGGCCAAATTTCATTTTTCTAAGCATGGGTCCTAAGAAAGTAAGTGTAAAGGACAGTGCTGAGAAGAAAAAGAGGATGATTTCCATGGAATTAAAGCATGAAATCATAGATAAACAAGCAAAGTGTCCAGGTTTTGGGTTGAAGGGGAAGGGGGGGAGCTGGCTCGTAACTCAAATGTTGGCTTGTATCTCAGAGCAAAAAATCAACCCAGGGACAGCACATATCTCCAAAAACTTGTATATTGAGACACTCATAAGTCAAGCTTTCCATTTTTAATTAATTTTCAAACAAAAAAGTGAAGATTTACCTTATATCTCTAATAATAAAATATAACCAGGAGTGATTTTGTTTGTTTGTCATCGTTTATGGCATTCCAGTAACTGAATCAAACCTAGCAAAAATCCATAAAACTGACTTGGGATTAAGGATGTCCTACCCATCCTCAAGAAAATTACCAAATATCAAATACTATTTCCACTACTTTGAGCCTGATTTCAAGCTACTTCTAGTCCTGAAACCATCCAAAAATCATGATTCATTCTGTTCTGTCAAGTGATACCAAGAAACAGACATTTAACCAATAACGCCATCCTAGAAAATACCTCAGTCGCTATTTTATACAAACCACAAGGTTAGAAGGTTTGCTTTTCCCGTTAAGCTCCATGTGGGGCAAAATTTTTTTTTTATGTTGTGCACACTCATTGCACAGACCCATTCTCTCATGTCTAGGGTAAAATTTACCACTCACAGCTTATCCGAGTGATCTGAGCTCAAAACGAATGATGTAGATCTATGTACAAGACAGTGAAAGGGTTAGTCTGTAATCCTACTGCCCACAATGACTTTTTTTTTTCATTCCTCTGCTCCTCAGTACCTCATTTGTGCAGGTGTTTACCTCTTATAGTCCTGTCAATACCCTGTCTTAAAAACAAATGCTGCCTTCATTGCCCAAAAGAGAGGGCATGCTGTATGTGGAAGCTTTAGATGATCTCAGACAAAAAGGCTGACTTCCTCCTGTTTTGTATTCTCGTATGTACCATCATTCAGATTTTTCAAAGCTAACCTCTGTTTGTTTTGTTTTTAATTGTTTCCAAACCCTTTCCTCAGACACACTATGGGTTTCTTTCATCTCTTCAGTTACTGCTCCTCGAGAGCCTCTAGCTGTAATTCTGTGATGGAGGCAAAAATTCATGTGTCCACCATTCACCTACAAGGGACACATGCAACCTCAGGTTGTCCCTCTGATGTATGTCAGAGGACACAGAGCTCAGAAGATTTTCTGTCTATCTGATGCATTTCTCATATGCATCTATTTCCAGGTCATTTCTTCACACACTCCTATTACAGTGCCTTCATTAACTTCACTAATACATTGCCTGCTGTATTAGTGGAGGTGGTGCTTCATGGACCTCCATTTTTCAACAGCTATCAGATGAAGGCACATCAGAATCTTACTTATGTTTCTGCAGTGTACTGCACAAAGGCTAAATTTTGGAAGGGCTCCTCCCATCCTTCTCTCAGCTCAGCCACTTCTTATCTGGCATTGCCTTCCTCTGCTCCCTATAGCAGCCCATGGCATGTCTATGATGAAAGACATCACTACATGTACAGAGACAACCCTACAAGATAGAAACCACTCTAAAGGGCATTGCCTCCTCTACATCAGGGACCACCCTGAAGGGAGCTGCATCTGCTGTGAATGTTGCCCTGGAGGGCATGACATCCTCCACTCCAGAGACAACCCTGGAGGGTATTGCATCTTCTACCACAGGGACTTCCTCACCCTCTGTTATTGCCTCTCTCTCATGCTCCACTGTAGCCTAATATTTCATCTACTTCTGCACTTGGCTCACTTCAGAAATTCTGTGCTTTGCAGTTGCTTTCCAGTTTTTGTGGTTTTCATTGATTATCCAATCTCTTGGTGAACTTTTTTTTTTTTTGCATTATGTCTGTAGTTCAATGAAATCTTAAAGGTTACAAGATTAATTGGGGTCCCAGTTTTCTCCATATTTGTTTCCAGGAAATTAACCTTCATCATACTGTCATTCTCCCTATGACTATAATTTCTTGAAAAGTTGCTCTGCATCCAGATCCATTACTTACATTGTCTGCATTACTCACATTGCTGCTCAAGTTTATTTCAGCAAGTGACATACTGCCTGTTTCTTATACCTCTCCCCATCCCACTCTTTTTCATTACATAACCCATAATTCCTAGTTTCATCTTTACCTTAATTGTTTCTGCTGTGGGAGACTTTATGTGATATCACTTCCTTCAGGAGAGGTCTCCTTGTGATTCTTATGGTTGCCTGTTGGAGTCTTTCCTTGCTCAGCCCTCTTTGTATATTGTAAACTCTGGGGCTCACAGCTATGTAAACCTTAGAACTCATTAGCATTTAAATATTAACCTCTCAATTTGTTCATCTGTTGCTCTTGATTTTGATCAGACATTGATTACTGATCTTCAAGATAATGATCATTTTCTTATTGTCATTTACTCCAGGTTGTATACCAATCCTTCACATTGATCACAGTGACAGTTTGAACATGTGGAGTGGATGTATTTTGCATGCCACACTGCTCTTCTTTTTCAGGATGACTCTTTTTGATAAATTGTTACATTTTTCTGACCGTCCTCTTTTTTCAGCTTCTTCAGTGGCAAAACCATGGACCTATAGTAAATATTCTCTGAAATGTGTACCTTGGTGGTTACTTGAGTGTGTTTGGGCTACTCACTTAAAGCATGCTGTATCAATTTGCTTAATGTATAATTGTACTACTGATCACCATCTAGATTTCAAGGTCACAAGAGCATGCATATCGTATCATACCTGCAGCTAAAATAATCTGTAGGAACACCTAAGTTTCTATCCTGAATGTGTCTGTGCCTATGAGTGTGGTTTGGGAGGTACAAAAACTGGTGGGCAAGTACTCTCCAGACCAAGCTTCTGCTCTGGATAAAGCAGGTGTGAAAATAGCTTACTTGAGTGACTTAGCCATGGCTATGGGATGTCACTTTACTAGAGATTCTGAGTACCTCCAGGGACTGGGCTGTGGAGGGGCATTGATGTTCCCCTTCCTGAAAGCATCCTTCAGGTATTAGGCATTTCCCATCAGTTTGGCTCTAGGAACATTTCCTTATGGTTCCTTTACTCCATCTCAGTGCATACATCTGTAATTCCTTTGCTGAACACCATTTTGTCATAGCTGTCTTCTTACACTTTTGCTGAAAGAAGCCTATATAGTATGCAGAATCTAACCATCCCTTCCTTTTACTTTTTGTGACTTACAGTAATTTATGGAATTTTTACAGATGTTAGTAAAGTCATCAGATATAATTGTCCCTCCTTATTATGTCCCTTTAGCTTGTGCCTCCAAAATCTCATTGAATTCATGGGCATACTTCATCTTTGCCTTCTTCTCACTCATTATTCCCTACCTTCCTGTAATCCAAGTTTGCCCTTCACTTCTCTTATTCTCGAAGTCTTGCCTTTCAACTTTATACATGTGTTCACTCTTGATCATTTTTGCTCTGATGCTACAGCTGTGTACACACAGATTGTTCCATATCATACAGGAGTCAGATATGTAGCTACTACAGTGGAACCTCAAATTTCGAACATATCGCTTATCGAACTCTTCATTTTTCAACCGCTTTTTTTGAATCAGCTTTGTCCCTATTATCAAACTCGCCCCTTCTTTTGAACTGCCAGGTACTGGACCTGTCCACCAGCCCACTCTACCTGCGTCCCCGCACAGGCGCCGTGAGCCAGTCTGGTATTGTTGACTCTTGAGTGAACACTAACCTGTGGTGTCATTCAAACATTTTATGATTAATTCATTGTGTTTAGTGCTTGTGGGACTGTGAAATAAGCTACCATGGGCCTGAAGAAACTTGCTAGTGGTACCCCTGTGGTAAAGAAAGTGAGAAACACCATAGATGTGAAGGAAATAATACAGAAGTATGAGAGTGGTGTGTGACTTATTGAGCTTGCCAGGATGTAAGGGAAAAACAGGTCGATCATCACTTCTATCCTGGCAAAGACAGAACAAATCAAGGAAGCTAATGTTGCGAAAGGTGTTGATATGCTAACCAAAAAAAGACCACAGACAATCGATCAGGTTGAGAAGTTGTTGCTGGTGTGGATCAAGGATAAAGAGATGGCAGGTGATAGTGTTTCAGAGACGATTATTTGTGAAAAGGCAAGGAAGTTGCATGCCAATTCAAAGACTAAGGAGATTTGCTCCAAGTGGAATGATGTCCAAATGTTTGTAGAGAAGTACCACCCTGAGCAAGCTGAAACAAGCCATCTTTGTAACAAGTTCAGTGACAGAACCATGTCCCATTTTAGGGAAACCTTAAAGAGGCACCAGAAACAGAGGACTGTGGACAGTTATTTTGTGAGACAGGGGTCCAGTGACTCTCAAGCTGGTCCTAGTGGCATTAAAAGACAGAGAAGGGAAGTAACCCCAGAGAGGGCTTTGATACCTAAAGTCCTTATGGAGGGGGATTCTCCTTCCAAACACTAACCTCAACTCCCTCTCTCCTCCTCCCTATCTTCCAGATGCCATCACCAATCTTCAATAAAGGTAAGTAAAAATGTTATTTTATATGTTTATTTAACTTAATTAATAATTGTATGCTATATTTATTGTGTGTATGTAAAACTATAATGTAATACTATCTATAAAATGCATTTTTTTGTGAATATTTTTGGGTTTCTGGAACGGATTAATTGTATTTCCATTATTTCTTATGGGAAATATTGCTTCGCCTTTCAAACCTTTTGACTTTAGACCTGGCTCCTGGAACAGATTAAGTTCGAAATTTGAGGTTCCACTGTATATTTTTTCTGATCACATTATTCAGAGCCAGTTATCACAGACACTAGTTTTTCACAACAGAGTTGTATGCTATTCTTTCTGCTGTTATCCACATTAAAACTGTTGACCTCTTCCTTTGTTATAGTCTCTGATTCTGGAAATGCATTGCAAACAATTCAGACCTTTGATTCCTCATCCCTTCATCATTTGCTTTCAGCATTGACTTTGATACATCTTTAGCAGTCACAAGAGAGTTGTCTTTCCAGAGGTGCTCAGGTACAATAGTTTAGATGTCCCTCCAAACTGCCAATATCCTAAACCCCTCCTCTAAAGTGCAGGCATTGCACTTCCCATTTCAAGGACTCAAGTCTGCCTAACTGGTTTCCCTGAATCCTTTCACAAAATATTACCCTGTTCACACTCCAACAGCTCATCAGGTCCCAAAAACCATTCATCTCCATTCACTCCTATCTAACACACTCACGCACACTTGCTGGAAGTCCAAGCCCCTCGCCCACAATACTTCCTTTACCCCCTCCCGCCAACCTTTTCAGGGACATCCCTTACCTTGCCTTCCTTCCCCAATAGATTTATGTGCTTGCCAAGTCATTCTACTTTGTTCAATTCTCTCTAAATGACCAAACCACCTCTGACTCATACTTTTAGTAACACAACACCTCCAAATTTCCACACTACGAATTCTCTGCATAATATTTACACCACACATTGCCCTTAGACACAACATCTCAACTGCCTCCAGCCGCCTCCTCACTGCAGGATTTACAACCCATGCTCCACACCCATATATGAGTGTTGGTACCACTATACTCTCATACATTCCCTTCTTTGCCTCCATGGATACCTCAATGTACCACTCACCTTTTTTCATTCATCAATTCTATGGTTTACCTCATCCTTCATAAACCCATCCACTGACAAATCAACTCCAAACATCTGAAAACATTCACTTCTTCCATACTCCCTCCCTCCAATGTGATGTCCAATTTTTCCTTATCTAAATCATTTGATACCCTCATCACCTTACTCTTATCTATATTCACTTTCAACTTTCTACCTTTACACACCCTCCCAAACTTGTCCACTAACCTTTGCAACTTTTCTTTAGAATCCCCCAAGAGCACAATATCATCAGCAGAAAGTAACTGTATCAACTTCCATTTTGTATTTGATTCCCCATAATTTAATCCCACTCCTCTTCCCAATGCCCTAGCATTTGCTTCTTTTACAACCCAATCTAAAAATATGCTAAACGATCATGGTGACATTACACATCCCTGTTTAAGACCTACTTTTACTGGGAAGTAATCTCCTTCTCTCCTACACACCCTAACCTGACCCTCACTTTCCTTATAAAAACTCTTTATAGCATTTAGTAACTTACTACCTATCCCACACTTTCAACATCTGCCACATTGCTCCCCTATCCACTCTATCATATGCCTTTTCTAAATTCATAAATATAGTGAAAACTTCCCTACCTTTATCTAAATACTGTTCACATATATGCTTCAATGTAAACACTTGATGTACACATCCTCTACCCATTCTAAATCCTCCTTGCTCATGTGCAGTCCTCTTCTCTGTCTTACCTCTAATTCTTTCAATAATGACCCTACTATACACTTTACCTGGTATACTCAGTATACTTATTCCTCTATAATTTTTACAATCTCTTTTGTCCCCCTTCCCTTTATATAAAGGAATTATACATGCTCTCTGCCAGTCCCTAGGTACCTTCCCCTCTTTCATACATTTTTAAACAAAAATACCAACCACTCCAACACTATATCCCCCCCCCCCCTGCTTTAACATTTCTGCCGTGATCCCATCAGTTCCAGCTGCTTCACCCCCTTTCATTCTACGTAATCCCTCACGCACCTACCCCACACTCACATCCTGCTCTTCTTCACTCCTACAAGATGTTATACCTCCTCGGCCAGTCCTTGAAATTACTGCCTCCCTTTCTTCATCAACATTTAAAAGTTCCTAGAAATATTCCCCCCATTTACCCAATACCTCCAGCTCCCCATCTACTAACTCCCCTACTCCGTTTTCAGTTGACAAATCCTTTCATTCCCTAGGCTTTCTTAACTTGTTTATCTACTTGTTTACCTACTGTATTTGTTCTTGATAATTCCAGATGGGTTGCTAGAATCATCTTGCAATTTATATATTTCTTGTCATTGTCTCTTCATGATGACCTGCAGCTCTTCATTAAATGTTGTTTTTACTCATTTCTGTGAAACTTGGTTGTTATTTGGTTGATGTTCTTGAGTTGGGAGAGCAGGCTGACTTTAGTAACACTAGAGAGGAGGTAATTGGTATTAGCTGAATCTCCTGCATGTAGCTACAGAATCAAAGCCATGCACATGGTGGCCAGTCATCAGTGTTTTATCTATTTTTTTTTGTTGTTGTTGTTTAATTTCAGTGATTGCAATTTGATTTGTTTCACTAGTTTCCTGCCTTATGGGCCTTATCGATCCTTTAAGCTGTGTTTTCTTTGTTTCCACCATCCCCTTGTCTGTGTTGTCTCACCCATCAGTCCTCAAACCCAAGAAGTACTTCCTAATATCCCTGTAACTCTTATGCATCTTTAGTGACCCTCTGTCCTTAATCCTTGTCATTAAAAAATGTATCTCTGTCAGCTGTATCTAATCCTCTGAGTATCTTGCATTGTATATTGTTTCTGTGTCTCCTCTTGTCCTTCTAAGGTCATCAGATTCACTTCTTCTGTTTTTTTCAGCTCCAGGACCAGTCTTTTTGCAAATTTTCTAACTTTCTCTAGTCTTTATATGCTTCAATAGGTATGGGCTCCAAACAGCCACAGCATATTCTGTAATAGATTTGATAGATATATAGGTCAGCCATCACTAATCTGGCATCATTGGGACCTGTGGTGCACCGGATTAGTGAGTTTGCCGAATTGCCAAATTACAGAGTGGTTAGGTTAGAATACACTTAACCCTTTAACTGTTTTGGTCATATATATACGTCTTACGAGCCAATGTGTTTGACGTATATATATACTCAAAAATTTTAGCTGCTTCAAATCAAGCAGGAGAAAGCTGGCAGGCCCACATGTAAGAGAATGGATGTGTGGTCAGTGTGCACAGTACAAAAAAAATCTTGCAGCACATAGTGCATAACGAGAAAAAAAAAACTGACCGTGTTTTTGGATTAAAATGCTGATTTTGAGGTGTATTTTTGTGTAGTATTTATGGTTTTATTCTTCTTTTCTTGGTCTCATTTGATAGAATGGAAAACACATTATAGAAAAAGAAGTGATTTTGATTGGTTTTACTATGAAAAGGATCTTGAAATGGAGCTCAAAGTGGCAGATATGTTTGGTTTTTGCCAATGTTCAAGAGTAAGCAATAAATGTCCAATAAATGTCCAACTAGCCATTCTAATATGCAGTCATGAATTGGTTGACATTATTTGTACAATTATTACAATATTGCAGTAGTCTGCATAACAGTAAATGTTCTATTTTTTGTGTGAATAAAAATTCAAAATAGAAAGCAAGAGGATTATAACAGGGGCCTGGAGACGTGACTGATGAACAAAGAAAATATTTTAGTGCCAGGAATGTTGCATTGTTCATTCTGGACCCTATTTTGAAATTGACATGTGTTTTAATTTGCATGAAATTGTCCAAATTGCCATTTTCTGACCACTTTATTGGGTAGTTGTAATCGGTAAATGGGTGATTTCTTGTACTCAATCGATAGAACAAATGGAGTTCTAAAGAAATAGGTATGAGTTTGGTCGACTGGAACAATGGAATTGACTGAAAATAGGGCTCAAAGTGGGCAAAATCACCGATGTGTAAAAATTGCTGAGATCGTTAACTTTGCAAGAGCATAATTCCATAAGTTTTCCATAAAATTTCATACTTTTTGTGTCATTACCATTGGGTAAAGATTCTCTATCATTTCATAAGAAAAAATCATTTTTTTTTTTCAAATATTTTGCGACACCAGGAGACACCTCAGGATTTGGGGTTGTGACAGTCAAAGGGTTAATTAACCTATCAATAAAGAGACTTGCTAGCTGAAATTAGTGCCGGATTACTGATGGAACTGGATAACTGATTGCCAGATTAGTGATGGCTGACCTGTACTATACATTATTGTCCTCATTTATTATTTTTTGCTAAAATTCCTGAAATTATTTCTCCAGTTTGTTTGATGTGAACATAACTAACACTGTCCTGTTGATGTGTGTCCCTACTGATTTAATGGGTAGTTATATTTGCATCAAAATCTTTCTCCTGTTCAGTCTATACTCTGTCTTCAGTCTTCTTTCACCTTCTTGTAACTCTGCAATTGCTGGGAATGAATTGCAGTAGCTCCTTCTGACAGTGATCTATTTACATTATCTTGTGATCTTTTCATGCCTCATACTTAGTGTGTGTCCTCAGGATGGTAAGGAGGCTTGTTATGTATCAAGTGTGTGTCCTCAGGATGGTAAGGAAGTTTATTATGTATTAAGTGTGTGTCCTCAGGATGGTAAGGAAGTTTGTTATGTATCAAGTGTGTGTCCTCAGGATGGTAAGGAAGTTTGTTATGTATCAAGTGTGTGTCCTCAGGATGGTAAGGAAGTTTGTTATGTATCAAGTGTGTGACCTCAGGATGGTAAGGAAGTTTGTTATGTATCAAGTGTGTGTCATCAGTGTTTGAGAGACATCATTCCCTACCTGTTATAATAGTAGTGTGAGTGATTACTGAGGTAGGAGGGGGACAAAACTGTATACAAACAGTAGTCCAAGAAGCTTCAATCCTGTTTTGAGATTTTTACACTCACTAGTTATTAAAATTAATAAAAAATAGAACACATTTTAATGAAATAAAACACCTATGCTTCCTGTTTTCAAATGTCCATTCATCTGAATGCCTGCCCGCCCACCTCTGCTTGCCCACCACCTTTCTTTCCCAACCAGTTGCTCACTGATCCACTCACCCACCTGTCTTTCAACCCACTTTGCTACTTATATTCCTTTTCTTATTTTTATAATGAAATTCACTGACATTTCATTAAGTTCATTAATTGCATGTCAGGTGGGCTTGTATTTATTTGGTAGAAATTGGTAAAAAAATGTGCATTTTTTATTGATCTAGAAATTAAATTTTCTTGAAATTTTTTTATTGTATACATTGATGTTTGGTAGCAAAATCTGCACAAGTAAATGTTGTGTCAAGCTTGCTAACAATGTATCCTTAGTTGGATCAAGAATAAATACTACTATAATGATTACCAAGAATTTCTGCTATCAGTGTGTGTGCCCCCTCCCCTCAAGCCTTCAGACTGAGCAACTGATCATTGACTGCACTATAGGAAGGGTTTGAAAGGTGTATTTTCCAATGTATTACAATAATCAGTTATTTTTGAGACATGTTATGAGAACTGGTTGATATACTGTATGTATGTGTATATGTATATGTATATATATATATATAAATATATATATATATATATATATATATATATATATATATATATATATATATATATATATCGGGAGCAAGGGGCTAGTAACCTCTTCTCCTGTATATATTACTAAATGTAAAAGGAGAAACTTTCGTTTTTCCTTTTGGGCCACCCTGCCTCGGTGGGATACGGCCGGTGTGTTGAAAGAAAGGATATATATATATATATATATATATATATATATATATATATATATATATATATATATATACACACACACACACATATATATATACATACACTTTATGCTGCCTCTATATTAAATAAACTTTACAGTATATTAAATTTTCTCAGATAATAGAATGCGCTACATTTTACAGTACTTTATGTAGTAATTATTGTATGTTATAATGCTGCTTAGTTGTATATTTTATATTGTATCATACTGTACAAAAACATTCTATTATTCTGTTGCAATTTATAATATATAGAAATAAGTTGTGTGTTTTCAAGAATGCTTTGGGTTTTAATTATTGTTGCAAAAATAATTTGCCGCATGAACTGTAACCCAGAATATGAGTTGCTGTTTATGAGTAAAAGTTGATAAATTAGACACATTCAATGCTTGGGTATCTTTATTGAGGAAACATTTCATTACACAGTAGCTCCATCAGTCCTATACAAAGAAGAACTATGAAGATCAGAAGGAGTTTGAGGTAATCAGTTTCAATAAGATAGGTTGACTCCAAGCTGAGGGACTGATGACCTCAAACTCCTTCTGATCTCCACCATTCATCTTTGTATTGGACTGATGAAGCCACTGTGTAGTGAAACATTTACTCATTAAAGATACCCAAGTGTTGCATGTGTCTAATTTATCAACTTGTCGGTTCTCTGAACCATTTATCTACGTGAGTAACAGCGTTAAAAATGCTACTGCCTCTATTTTGTTAAGAGTAAATAGGTAGCACATCCATTCAAATGCATTAGCTTTTAAAGTAGCGTATGTGTAAAGGATTGTGTAGTATGTTGGTGGTGGAAGGAGTATGTCAGTCACTCAAAACAATCTTAATTTTTTTTTATATCAGGAAGTTCAATGTTTGCATGGTCTTACTCATGTTGCTGAATAGAAATATAGAATAAAGGCATACATATTATAGTGAAATCTTGCTTTCTGGATACATGATAGACAATTATCAATTTGCCTGTATTAAGCATGCCCAGATCTATCATCAAGATTTTCATACATGATAAATATTTCAAGTAATTGTCTATAGATTGTTAATTGCACAAATATTCTTCTTGATCTTTATCATTTTTTTTTTTTTTTTGCTCATAAGGAATTATATTTATAACTCATTGATAGAGGAATCATAAGTAAATTATCAATAATTATTAAATAGGAAACAATATTATAATTTGCTCTTTAACATGACTCTTATTTTTAATCATACATTGAGTAATAATAATAATAATAATAATAATAATAATAATAATAATAATAATAATAATAATAATAATAATAATAATAATAGGAGGAGGAATGTTCACAACCTTTAAATGTGTCTTATACTGTATCTTAATAGCTCTCAAAAATATATTTTTAAAATAAACAATTGTTGTGTAGGTGTATGTGTGTGTTGGAGAGTAGTAACTTAGATACAGTTGCAAGATGTATTGGTATACTATATAACTATTGCACTTTATAGTATATTAGAACAATTAGAACATGCTTCTGCTGCATTATATTTCCATTACAGCATGTCATGCTTGAAGTATGAAAATAAAATATATACCACTGTAAATTTAGTTTTGTTTAAATTGTGTTCTTGTAAAAATATTGATAAATAGCCCAAGGTTACACTTCAAAATTTGAATGTTAATGCATTGTTGTATTAACAGGAGGACTGTTTGGAGGAGTAGCAACACCGCTGGCTATGGTGCCTCCCAAGGTACCACCTCATGGACGTAGTCTTTCTCAAGGTCTCACGGGACATGGAGGACACGGACAGCCTGGAGGGACACCACGGTCGCGTCGCAACCGCGATTCTTTCTGTGATGACGTTCAGGCAATGAACATGAATGTCAACCAGTGTGGACCTAAGATGGGAGGACGACAGCCAGGAGATTGTCAGAGGTGTGAAGAGGAACCGTTGCTCACCAGAGCTCCTCCAGCACCGCTAAATGCACATGTTTTGCCACCTAGATTCTCAGTAGCGCAGTTGCGTGCTAGTAATAAATCTCAAACACCAACCCGTGCAGCCATGCAGCAAATGAAACCACAAAGTTCTGTTACAACACCCAAGACATATTCACAGTCCCGTCCTCGTACATACCGCCCAGATGAATACAATCTTCCACAAAATTCTTATGTTCCAACCTGGGCCCGCTCACAGAGTGGTGGTCAAGGAGGGCAACAGGGAAGTGGTGGTGGGAAAAAGTCTTCTGGGCGTAGTCGTACATCTCCAAGGAAAGAAAGTGATGATGGTCATTTACGATCCATTGATGCTAATAGGGGTGCTCTTAGTGGTGGACTTATTTTACCACCAATGCCTCGCCATCACCATGTTGAGGAAGCTGGAGTCCGTCATAAGTTACGTTCCTTTGCTAGGCACTATAGTGATGACAGTTTGCATGGCTCATCTCACAGAGACCTTCATTCTACTCGCATCCATTCTTCAGCTGATGAGATTAGTTCTCTGAATCGCTCACCAAGCCTAAGCTCTTCTGATGAAAGTTTCTCACGTACTGATTTTTCTCGTACAGATGCTGATTCACCCTCACCCCAACATGCACCCTCCCTAAGTGATGAACGTTTCAAATACATGTTTAGTGGTATGAATCTTGAAGGAGCAATGGCACCAGGTTTTAGGGAGCTTTCTCCACAGATATACTCAGATTATTTATCAAGTGTAAAAGCATCAAGTGACGAAAGCTCTCTAAGATTAAACAGTCTTTCACGTGATTCTACAACCTATTCCTACCCCAATGTACCTGGACTATGGAGAGAAACTGACATAGCTAGTCCTACTCAAGATGAAAGAATGCGAAGAGATGATTTAGTGATACCAAAGTTAACTGCCGAGTTCTCCAGTGACAAGATGAAGCGTAGTAAGCACAGTGATAAAGTGGAAGTGGAAGTACCATCCCATGTTGATAATTGTGTAAGTCACAGTGCTTCTCCATCTAGTGAGAAGGTAAGACTAGGGTGTAGACTAAGTTATGTTGATTGTGAATTAAATTCTCCCTCAAGAACTAGTGCATCTGGTAGCACAAGTCGTATGCGTAGTTTGGAAAAAAGTCCTCGGGAAAGTACAGCTATGACCCCAGACAGTGTTATAATGATTCCTAAAAAGCGGTCTCTTTCAAGAGAAGAAGGAATGAAGATGAGCAACCACATGGTAGTAGAGCAAGATCTATCTCGAAAACGAAGTTCAGAGCGCCAGAAAAGAGATGGAGAATGCCAAACAGATCCTAGAAGCCACCATCATAAGAATAGTGGAGGTGGGAATAAGATTGGTGACAAGAACAAGACGGAGAGGAAATTAGAAAAATCAGCAACATTTGAGGGCATACCAGAAGACCCAAAGTCAACACACCCTAACAGTGAAGGAGGAAGGTATGGTAGTAGTGATGAAGGTAGAGAGAATGAGGGGAAAGGGGGGTTACAGCAACATCTTAGTTCTGATATCAGCAATAACAATTCAAATAGCAACATTATGGAGAATTACACAGGTAACACACTAGAAGGTTACTCGGCTCTTCATAAGGCAGCTCAACTACAGGAGGATGAGCTGAATAATGTTCTAGCCTCCCCTGATCATTTCAGATTGGAGTCACACTCTATTGAACCACAAGCCCTCAACCACCTCACATCTGAGCCAGTGAGCCTTGACCCAGTAATGCTTGGCCTCCATTTTGACCCTTGTGTTAATCAGACTGTGCTGCAGCTCACCTCTGCTTCTGTAGATGGGGAAATACCACCCCACCTACCGGCCAAATCTCAGCCGGCAAAGCGTTCTCTGGCTGACCCATTGCCGCTAGACCACAGAGCTAAGGCTTCACGTGGCCCTCTAGGCCACAAGTTTCCTCTGGAGATTCCAGCCTCAGAGAAACTTGCTCCACACCAGTGTGTGCGGAGATATGCTGGCTCCAGGTAACCACTGCGCTCTTGCTGTTGTGTTGCTGCTTCTCCACTAACATTGTCTACATTGATAAATTATACAGTGTCTGCATCTCATAAGGTCTGGCATTAGGATTTTAGTATTCCTACATTCATGTGTATTTATTCACAGTAATTTGTTTTATTTAAGAGTAAAGTATATAATTTCATATTCAATTTCATAGGTATGGACACTGTATTGTTTAGAAATGTATCTCTTATTAACATATCCCTTGTGTACGGTGCCACCAAGTCCAAACTAATTTGAGGTTTCTACATACTATTTTCATTTCATTCTCTCAAGCACTTGCTTTTGTCATCTTGTAGATGAATTAGCATCAACCATGTGATAAGATTACCATCATTCTTTGCAGTTTCATGGATCATTATTTGTAACACTGAGCTGTGTACAATATATATTTACAAATTAGAAGTTTCCAGTTCATATGGCCTTGTTGCTCAGTATGTAAGGGACTCATGGTTGTGAGTTGTCTGTCTGCCTGCCTGTAATCCTCAAGTGTCTTTAACTAAAATAATTAACACTTTCTGTGCAAATAAGTAATATATGCCAAGGTATATTGTACATTAATTCAGTACCTGCTTTTGAAGGGCCAGTATTTATTATTAATCCTGAAAGGTTCATAGAGTCTGACCAAGCAGTTCAACATGCTCTACTTTTAGATGGGGAAAAATCTATGTGGTTTTTTGATGAGGATGGACATTAAACTTAAATATTTAAGAATTTACATTTTAACACATTGACCATTTCCCACCAAGGCAAGGTGACCCAAAAAAAGAAGGAACTCTTTCATCATCACTCACTCCATCACTGTCTTGCCAGAGGCTTTCTAAAATTACACTTCAAAAACTGTGTAGGTGTGTGTACTCACCTATTTGTACTCATCTGTTTGTGGTTGCAGGGGTTGAGTCATAGCTTCTGGCCCTGCCTCTTCACCGATTGCTACTGGGTCCTCTCTCTAACTGCTCCATGAGCTTTATCAAACCTCGTCTTAAAACCTTGTATGGTTTCCGCCTCCACTACGTCACTTTCTAGGCTATTCCACGGCCTGACAACTCTGTGCTGTGTGTGTGTGCATATATATATATGTATATAAACACTGATCTCTGGCTGAAGGAGACTCGAACCTACGAACCTAAGGACAAGGTACGCAGTGCTTTACCAATCTACCCACATTGGACCAATACCTTGGCGTGTAGCATGCGCTACACGTTTGATCCAAGGCAGCCAGCTTTCAGGGAGAAGGCTTACAGCTTTTCATCTCAGGGGATGAGATGAAAAGCTGTAAGCCTTTCCCTGAAAGCTGGCTGCCTTGGATCAAACGTGTAGCGCATGCTACACGCCAAGGTATTGGTCCAGTGTGGGTAGATTGGTAAAGCACTGCGTACCTTGTCCTAAGGTTCGTAGGTTTGAGTCTCCTTCAGCCAGAGATCAGTGTTTGTGTATATTTCGCATGCTCTCGCGAATTCCTTGCATATATATATATATATATATATATATATATATATATATATATATATATATATATATACACACAGTGGACCCCCGCTTAACGATGACCTCCCAATGCGACCAATTATGTAAGTGTATTTATGTAAGTGCATTTGTACGTGTATGTTTGGGGTTCTGAAATGGACTAATCTACTTCACAATATTCCTTATGGGAACAAATTCGGTCAGTACTGGCACCTGAACATACTTCTGGAATGAAAAAATATCGTTAACCGGGGGTCCACTGTATATATGTACAGTGGAACCTCGGCTTATGAACGCCCCACCATGCAAATTTTTCAGGATACAAACCGTCGTTCCACCGATTTTTTGCTTCTGGATACAAACAAAATTTCAGTATGCGAACTTCTTCATCAAGGGAGGTTCCTTAAGTAAGTAAATAAATAAAATATTTATTTCTTTGCAAAGGTTACAGTGTGTGTTTACATATAATATTATTGGAGCAAAGAAAGCCTCTATCATGCTGAGGAATTTCAGGCAGACTTTACCTAATACTGATAGACTACTTAAGTCTAGACAGGTGAAAAGTGTACTACAGGTCCGCCATCACAAATCCGGCAATCAGTTATTCGGTTCCTTCAGTTATTCGGCACTAATTTTGGCTAGCATAATTTCAAATTTCCAGGATTGCCACACCAACCTGCTGGTACTGTTTGGTGGCGCTACTTGCTGCATCAGTCATTCTAATTCCTTTTTCTCCATTTATTGTTATAACCTGCTTACTTCTAGCCCTAGCCATGGTTCCAATGAATAAAAGAAATGCTTCTCGTTGTGTAAAGCATCTACACAGTGCATTGTCCATTAAAGATAAGGTGACTTTGAAGCCACTGTTAGCTGCCATGAGCTCAGTCTCGTGATGCAGAATATGCATTGTTATTATGCTAATATCAACAATACAGCTTATTGCCTATCACAATTGATCTAATATGACATAAACAATATAAACAACATAAAACATGTTAAATACTCCAGAATGAATAATATTTGGCATAATACAGAGCAGTTCGACGGAGGTATGAAGAGGATATGGTATACAAATACCATTCTCCTATCCCTGTCTTGGGGGCTTATATTAGAGAAAATGGAGTATAGCACAGGGCTAACTGTGATATACACTCATACTGCACCATAAACCTGAAACAAAAAAGTTATTTTCTCTATATAGATTATCACACATAGCATATGTGTAGAGAACCTAGGATAACCCAAAAAAGTCAGACAACATGGCTTATTTCTAGTACTGGCTTGGGTTAGCCATATATGATTTTTGGTAAATATTCGATTCCCAGCCAGGGTAGAAACATTGGGCATGTTTCTTTACACCTGTTGTCTATGTTCACCCATCAGTAAATGGGTACCTGGGTGTTAGTCGACTGGTGCGGGTGTTATCCTGGGACACTGACCTAATTTGCCTGAAATACTCTGCATAACAAGCGGCTTTCTAAATAGTAGTATGTCACTGATGTCAGCTAGGCCTGTATACATTGTACATGTACGTGTAGTAAATAAAGATATTATTATTATTATTATTATTATTGTTGTTATTTTCTCAATTGTTTGTTGGGTTATCTTATTGAAACTTGGGCAATGTATGATGGAAAGATACTTCTTAATGCACACCAAAAATGAAAGAAATCAGACCATAAATAGCAGAGTTCACTTCTCAGCCATTAGTGGCCGCTTAGTGGTATATTTTTGTATGGTTGTTATGGTTATATTCTCATTTTTTCGGTATCATTTGATAGAATGAAAGATATATTACAGAAATAGATATGATTTTGATTGCTTTTATGATGAAAAGTACCTTCAAATTGCACTCACAGTAGCGAAAATGTTCTATTCTTTAGCGAAGCTCAAGAATACCTCTCCGCCTGCCAGTCCAAATTCCAATATGGAGTCAAGAATGGGTTGACATTATTTATACAATTATTACAATAATGCAGCAGTCTGCATAACAGTAAATCTTCTATTTTTTTGTGAATAAAAATTCCAAATGGAAAGCAAGAGTAATATAAGAGGGGCCTGTAGCCATGACTGATGAACAGAGAAAATGTTATTTTAGTGCCAGGAATGTCTGCATTGTTTATTCTGGACCCTATTTTGAAATTGGCATCTGTTGAAATTTGTGTGAAATTGGCCAAATTCCCAATTTCTGACCACTATATTGGGTAGTTGAAATAAATGAATGGGCGGTTTCTTGTACTCAGTCGACAGAATAGAAATAAATAAGTTTATTCAGGTATACACAAATACAGTTACATGGATTATCATACGTAGCAGTGTATGTATAGAGATCCTAGGATAACCCAAAAAAGTGGGACAAAGTGACTTACTTCCAGTACCTGGCTTGGGCTTGCCATATATGATTTTTGGTAAATATTTTTTTCTCTCAGTTGTTTGTTGGGCTGTCTTATTGAAACTTGGGCAATGTATGATGGAAAGATGCTTCTTAACGTACAACAAAAATAAAAAAGACGGACGATAAATAAGGAAATTCACTTCTCAGCCATTAGCCGCCTCTTTGCTGTATATTTTCGCATGGTTTTTATGGTTGTATTCTCGTTTTTTTTTATCTCATTTGATAGAATGGAAGATATATTACAGAAATAGAGATGATTTTGATTGCTATCATGACGAAAAGTACCTTGAAATTAAGCTCAAAGTAGCGGAAATGTTCGATTTTTGCTGATGTTCAGTGAACTTTGTGTAAGTCAGGTTGGTTAATTTTATTAAGTGTATTCTAACCTGACCACTCTGTAATCCGGCAAACACAGTAATCCGGTAAACTCAGTAATCCGGCACACTACAGGTCCCAATGATGCCGGATTTGTGATGGAGGACCTGTAGTAGTGGTTAACAATATTTTGCTGATGGTAGCGCCAACTAGTGGCAGCCTTTTGAAGTTTCTTCTTACTGTTATTATTATTACTATTACATATTGTATTATTGTAGTATTGTATTATTGCTATTGTTATAATAATAATTATTATTTTTATTATTATTATTATTATTATTATTATTATTATTATTAGTAGTAGTAGTAGTAGTAGTAGTACATACGTGGTGAGGGGCTCTTGATCTAGGGAACTGGATCCATGCTCCAGGTCCCTAAATTAATAATAATGGTAGACAGCAACCACCCAGGGAAGTACTACCGTCCTGCCAGATGACTGTGAAACAAAAACCTGTAACTGTTTTGCATGATGGTAGGATTGCTGGTTTCTTTTTCTGTCTCATAAACACGCTAAGATAACAGGGATATCTTGCTACTCCTACTTACACTTTGGTCACACTTCACAGACACGCACATGCATATATATATATATATACATACATCTAGGTTTTTCTCCTTTTTCTAAATAGCTCTTGTTCTTTTTTATTTCTTCTATTGTCCATGGGGAAGTGGAAAAGAATCTTTCCTCCGTAAGCCATGCGTGTCGTATGAGGCGACTAAAATGCCGGGAGCAATGGGCTAGTAACCCCTTCTCCTGTATACAATTACTAAAAAAGAGAAGAAGAAAAACTTTATAAAACTGGGTTGCTTAAATGTGCGTGGATGCAGTGCGGATGACAAGAAACAGATGATTGCTGATGTTATGAATGAAAAGAAGTTGGATGTCCTGGCCCTAAGCGAAACAAAGCTGAAGGGGGTAGGAGAGTTTCAGTGGGGGGAAATAAATGGGATTAAATCTGGAGTATCTGTGAGAGTTAGAGCAAAGGAAGGGGTAGCAGTAATGTTAAGTGATCAGTTATGGAAGGAGAAAAGAGAATATGAATGTGTAAATTCAAGAATTATGTGGATTAAAGTAAAGGTTGGATGCGAGAAGTGGGTCATAATAAGCGTGTATGCACCTGGAGAAGAGAGGAATGCAGAGGAGAGAGAGAGATTTTGGGAGTTGTTAAGTGAATGTATAGGAGCCTTTGAACCAAGTGAGAGAGTAATTGTGGTAGGGGACTTGAATGCTAAAGTAGGAGAAACTTTTAGAGAGGGTGTGGTAGGTAAGTTTGGGGTGCCAGGTGTAAATGATAATGGGAGCCCTTTGATTGAACTTTGTATAGAAAGGGGTTTAGTTATAGGTAATACATATTTTAAGAAAAAGAGGATAAATAAGTATACACGATATGATGTAGGGCGAAATGACAGTAGTTTGTTGGATTATGTATTGGTAGATAAAAGACTGTTGAGTAGACTTCAGGATGTACATGTTTATAGAGGGGCCACAGATATATCAGATCACTTTCTAGTTGTAGCTACACTGAGAGTAAAAGGTAGATGGGATACAAGGAGAATAGAAGCATCAGGGAAGAGAGAGGTGAAGGTTTATAAACTAAAAGAGGAGGCAGTTAGGGTAAGATATAAACAGCTATTGGAGGATAGATGGGCTAATGAGAGCATAGGCAATGGGGTCGAAGAGGTATGGGGTAGGTTTAAAAATGTAGTGTTAGAGTGTTCAGCAGAAGTTTGTGGTTACAGGAAAGTGGGTGCAGGAGGGAAGAGGAGCGATTGGTGGAATGATGATGTAAAGATAGTAGTAAGGGAGAAAAAGTTGGCATATGAGAAGTTTTTACAAAGTAGAAGTGATGCAAGGAGGGAAGAGTATATGGAGAAAAAGAGAGAAGTTAAGAGAGTGGTGAAGCAATGTAAAAAGAGAGCAAATGAGAGAGTGGGTGAGATGTTATCAACAAATTTTGTTGAAAATAAGAAAAAGTTTTGGAGTGAGATTAACAAGTTAAGAAAGCCTAGAGAACAAATGGATTTGTCAGTTAAAAATAGGAGAGGAGAGTTATTAAATGGAGAGTTAGAGGTATTGGGAAGATGGAAGGAATATTTTGAGGAATTGTTAAATGTTGATGAAGATAGGGAAGCTGTGATTTCGTGTATAGGGCAAGGAGGAATAACATCTTGTAGGAGTGAGGAAGAGCCAGTTGTGAGTGTGGGGGAAGTTCGTGAGGCAGTAGGTAAAATGAAAGGGGGTAAGGCAGCCGGGATTGATGGGATAAAGATAGAAATGTTAAAAGCAGGTGGGGATATAGTTTTGGAGTGGTTGGTGCAATTATTTAATAAATGTATGGAAGAGGGTAAGGTACCTAGGGATTGGCAGAGAGCATGCATAGTTCCTTTGTATAAAGGCAAAGGGGATAAAAGAGAGTGCAAAAATTATAGGGGGATAAGTCTGTTGAGTGTACCTGGTAAAGTGTATGGTAGAGTTATAATTGAAAGAATTAAGAGTAAGACGGAGAATAGGATAGCAGATGAACAAGGAGGCTTTAGGAAAGGTAGGGGGTGTGTGGACCAGGTGTTTACAGTGAAACGTATAAGTGAACAGTATTTAGATAAGGCTAAAGAGGTCTTTGTGGCATTTATGGATTTGGAAAAGGCGTATGACAGGGTGGATAGGGGGGCAATGTGGCAGATGTTGCAAGTGTATGGTGTAGGAGGTAGGTTACTGAAAGCAGTGAAGAGTTTTTACGAGGATAGTGAGGCTCAAGTTAGAGTATGTAGGAAAGAGGGAAATTTTTTCCCAGTAAAAGTAGGCCTTAGACAAGGATGTGTGATGTCACCGTGGTTGTTTAATATATTTATAGATGGGGTTGTAAGAGAAGTAAATGCGAGGGTCTTGGCAAGAGGCGTGGAGTTAAAAGATAAAGAATCACACACAAAGTGGGAGTTGTCACAGCTGCTCTTTGCTGATGACACTGTGCTCTTGGGAGATTCTGAAGAGAAGTTGCAGAGATTGGTGGATGAATTTGGTAGGGTGTGCAAAAGAAGAAAATTAAAGGTGAATACAGGAAAGAGTAAGGTTATGAGGATAACAAAAAGATTAGGTGATGAAAGATTGAATATCAGATTGGAGGGAGAGAGTATGGAGGAGGTGAACGTATTCAGATATTTGGGAGTGGACGTGTCAGCGGATGGGTCTATGAAAGATGAGGTGAATCATAGAATTGATGAGGGAAAAAGAGTGAGTGGTGCACTTAGGAGTCTGTGGAGACAAAGAACTTTGTCCTTGGAGGCAAAGAGGGGAATGTATGAGAGTATAGTTTTACCAACGCTCTTATATGGGTGTGAAGCGTGGGTGATGAATGTTGCAGCGAGGAGAAGGCTGGAGGCAGTGGAGATGTCATGTCTGAGGGCAATGTGTGGTGTGAATATAATGCAGAGAATTCGTAGTTTGGAAGTTAGGAGGAGGTGCGGGATTACCAAAACTGTTGTCCAGAGGGCTGAGGAAGGGTTGTTGAGGTGGTTCGGACATGTAGAGAGAATGGAGCGAAACAGAATGACTTCAAGAGTGTATCAGTCTGTAGTGGAAGGAAGGCGGGGTAGGGGTCGGCCTAGGAAGGGTTGGAGGGAGGGGGTAAAGGAGGTTTTGTGTGCGAGGGGCTTGGACTTCCAGCAGGCATGCGTGAGCGTGTTTGATAGGAGTGAATGGAGACAAATGGTTTTTAATACTTGACGTGCTGTTGGAGTGTGAGCAAAGTAACATTTATGAAGGGATTCAGGGAAACCGGCAGGCCGGACTTGAGTCCTGGAGATGGGAAGTACAGTGCCTGCACTCTGAAGGAGGGGTGTTAATGTTGCAGTTTAAAAACTGTAGTGTAAAGCACCCTTCTGGTAAGACAGTGATGGAGTGAATGATGGTGAAAGTTTTTCTTTTTCGGGCCACCCTGCCTTGGTGGGAATCGGCCGGTGTGATAATAAAAAATAAAAAAAAAATTCATATGTACAATAATAATGGTAATACATAATGATTACATATAATAAATAATAACAATAATACTACTATGTACGTACTGCATATAATTTAGTTTGACAACACCACAATGCTCACCAGTGCACATGTGCTTACAGAGCTACCCTCGTGGTCCAAGGAATTCTCGTGATTTCCTTACGTTGTGTGCAGTTAATTCTCCAGATTTCTTTCTTCTAACCATAAGTCCTAAGAAAGCAAGTGCAAAGGATAGTGCAGAGAAGGAAAAGAGGTTGATTTGCATGGAATTAAAGCAAAAAATCATTGATAAGCACAGACCAGGTACGTAGTGTAATGAGATAAAAATAAAAATTGTACATAGCGACCACTCTCACGACCACAATCCTCCTCCCTCCTCCATCCACGTAATGACATATTTTATTCATTCTAGAGTATATATCAGGTTTCTGTGTTATTTGTATTGTTTATTATGTCATATTAGATGAATTGTGACAAATAAATAAGCCATAGAGTTGATATTAGGGATATTTTGTCATGCCTTATGAGAGCAGGAATTCAGCTGGAACGAATTAATTGCATTTCAATTAATTTAAATGAGGAAAATTGACCCAGCATGCGAACAAATCAGGATACGAACAAGTCCACAGAACGGATTAAATTTGTAAGACGAGGTTCTACTGTATATATATATATATATATATATATATATATATATATATATATATATATATATATATATATATACAGGAAGGCCCCACTTATATGGCTGGTTAGGTTCCAGACTACCGCCGTAAAGCAGAAACCGCCGTAAAGTGGAACACCCTTTTTTTCCACTTACAAATGCATGCAAACACTAGATAACAAGTTTACACTAACATATATTAAGTTAGCAATAGAACCAGGTATCAAAAAACAATAAAAAAGTACAATACACACATAGTGCACTCATTACTTACCTTAAAATATTTATAGTCTTAATCTAGGGTGAGACAAGTAGTATTTATTGTAAGAAATCAAGTGTGGTATGTATGGTAGTCAGCCAGGCTACCATACCAGCCACCCCACCCACACATACAATTCTATGATATTTAAGCATCCCAGAGAGATAAAATGTATATACAGTTCACTCATTACTTACCTTAAAATATAGGGTGAGATGAGTAGTATTTATTGTAAAAAATCAAGTGTGGTATGTATGGTAGTCAGCCGGGCTACCATACCAGCCAACCCACCTACACATAATATTCTATTACATTTAAGCATCCCAGAGCGATAAAATGTATATACAGTTCACTCATTACTTACCTTAAAATATTTGTAGTCTTAATGTAGGGTCAGGAGTAAGTAAATGAGATAAAACGAATAAATGAGAGAGAGAAAGAATGAGTGCATGAGAGAGGACAGGCGCAGAGTTATGTAAACAAACCAGGCGAAGGTAAGTTTTGTAAACGAAGTGTACACGTCTGGTTTGTGTACAAGTTACATTGTGTACAGGTTGTCTCTACATTGATACGGTAGAATAAATAAAGAACACTCCCATTCTCATGTAACATCATTTTGAGAAGAAAAGATGCTCTGAGTGAAGGCAATGGAAATAAGTCACTCTGACTTTTTTGGGTTATCCTAGGTTCTCTACACATATGTTGTTATGTATGATAATCTATGTAACTGTATTTGTGTATGCCTGAATAAACTTACTTACATACATACGAAAGGAATAATTTTCTACAGTTACCCCCAGTAACACATTTTCTCTTATGTTAGATTAGAGAAAATGTTATTCTTGGCATCACTTGTACAAGTTATCTGGCTACCACATCTCATATTTATGTTTATTTATTCTATTGTAGGGTGTATTTATCATCTTTTTATGTTATGTATCGTGTTTATTATATAATTTTGAAAAAAAATATCATGGATGGATTAATGAAAATGTGTATATTAACATAATATACAACATTTAATGAGACTCGGTGATTATTATTATTATTATTACTAGCATTTCTAATATGGCGTCACTTGTACAAGTCGTCTGCTACAACATCTCATATTTATGTTTATTTATTCTATTGTGGGGTGTATTTATCATCTTTTTATGTTATGTATTGTGTTTATTATATAATTTTGAAAAAATATCATAGATGGATTAATGAAAATGTGTATTTAACGTAATATACGACATTTAAATGAGACTCGATGATTATTATTATCATTACTAATATGATGTCTGGAGACATAAGACACTCTTACTGATTTTAATGTGTACCTGCATGCCAATACAGTATGTAAGTTTATTTAAGTACAGGTATACATAAGTATAATTATCAGAGTACGTATATATAAAATATGAAATAACTTTTAAAAACATTTGAAATTTTGGAGTTTCCAGACAAAATGGAGAGACTTAGTGCTTACTGAGCTCACGAAGAATGTAAACAAACAGGGTGGGGGCGCGGTGACCATATTAGAAAGTCAGGTGGGGGGAGCCGTATAGCGAGTTTTGGTCATAATTTGAAATGACCGTATTAGCGGAATGCCGTAAAGTGAAACGCCGTAAAGTGGGGCCCTCCTGTATATATATATATATATATATATATATATATATATATATATATATATATATATATATATATATATATATATATATATATATATATTTATATATATATATATATATATATATATATATATATATATATATATATATATATATATATATATATATATATTTATATATATATATATATATATATATATATATATATATATTATATATATATATATTACAGGTAGTAGGTTGGTAGACAGCAACCAACCAGGGAGGTACTACTGTCCTGCCAAGTGAGTGTAAAACGAAAGCCTGTGATTGTTTTACATGATGGTAGGATTGCTGGTTTCCTTTTTTCTGTCTCATGAACATGCAAGATTTCAGGCATGTCTTGCTACTTCTACTTACACTTAGGTCACACTACACATACATGTACAAGCACATATATACGCACCCCTCTGGGTTTTCTTCTATTTTCTTTCTAGTTCTTATTCTTGTTTATTTCCTGTTATCTCCATGGGGAAGTGGAACAGAATTCTTACTCCGTAAGCCATGCGTGTTGTAAGAGGTGACTAAAATGCCGGGAGCAAGGGGCTAGTAACCTCTTCTCCTGTATATATTACTAAATGAAAAAGGAGAAACTTTCGTTTTTCCTTTTGGGCCACTCCGCCTCGGTGGGATATGGCCGGTGTGTTGAAAGAAACAAAGATATATATATATATTACAGGTAGTAGGTTGGTAGACAGCAACCAACCAGGGAGGTACTACCGTCCTGCCAAGTGAATGTAAAACAAAAGCCTGTAATTGTTTTACATGATGGTAGGATTGCTTGTGTTTTTTGTCTGTCTCATAAATATGCAAGATTACAGATATGTCTTGCTACTTCTACTTACACTTAGGTCACACTACACATACATTTCATTTTACTTTTATTAACACACTGGCCGATTCCCACCAAGGCAGGGTGGCCCAAAAAAGGAAAACTTTCACCATCATTCACTCCATCACTGTCTTGCCAGAAGGGTGATTTACACTACAGTTTTTAAACTGCAACATTAACACCCCTCCTTCAGAGTGCAGGCACTGTACTTCCCATCTCCAGGACTCAAGTCCAGCCTGCCGGTTTCCCTGAATCCCTTCATAAATGTTACTTTGCTCACACTCCAACAGCACATCAAGTATTAAAAACAATTTGTCTCCATTCACTCCTATCAAACACGCTCACGCATGCCTACTGGAAGTTCAAGCCCCTCGCACACAAAACCTCCTTTACCCCCTCCGTCCAACCTTTCCTAGGCCAACCCCTACCCTGCCTTCCTTTCACTACAGACTGATACACTCTTGAAGTCATTCTGTTTCGCTCCATTCTCTCTACATGTCTGAACCACCTCAACAACCCTTCCTCAGCCCTCTGGACAACAGTTTTGGTAATCCTGCACCCCCTCCTAACTTCCAAACTACGAATTCTCTGCATTATATTCACACCACACATTGCCCTCAGACATGACATCTCCACTGCCTCCAGCCTTCTCCTCGCTGCAACATTCATCACCCATGCTTCACACCCATATAAAAGCGTTGGTAAAACTATACTCTCATACATTCCCCTCTTTGCCTCCAAGGACAAAGTTCTTTGTCTCCACAGACTCCTAAGTGCACCGCTCACCCTTTTCCTCTCATCAGTTCTATGATTCACCTCATCTTTCATAGACCCATCTGCTGACACGTCCACTCCCAAATATCTGAATACATTCACCTCCTCCATACTCTCTCCCTCCAATCTGATATCCAATCTTTCATCACCTAATCTTTTTGTTATCCTCATAACCTTACTCTTTCCTGTATTCAATTTTAATTTTCTTCTTTTGCACACCCTACCAAATTCATCCACCAACCTCTGCAACTTCTCTTCAGAATCTCCCAAGAGCACAATGTCATCAGCAAAGAGCAACTGTGACAACTCCCACTTTATGTGTGATTGTTTATCTTTTAACTCCATGCCTCTTGCCAAGACCCTCACATTTACTTCTCTTACAACCCCATCTATAAATATATTAAACAACCATGGTGACATCACACATCCCTGTCTAAGGCCTACTTTTACTGGGAAATAATCTCCCTCTTTCCTACATACTCTAACTTGAGCCTCACTATCCTCATAAAAACTCTTCACTGCTTTCAGTAACCTACCTCCTACACCATACACCTGCAACATCTGCCACATTGCCCCCCTATCCACCCTGTCATATGCCTTTTCCACATACACATACATATACACGTACATGTACACGTTTATTTAAACACATTCATCTGAGTTTTCTTTGATTTTATCTTAATAGTTCTTGGTCTTATTACTTTTCCTTTTATATCCATGGGGAAGTGGAATAAGAATCTTTCCTCCGTAAGCCATGCGTGTTGTAAAAGTCAACTAAAATGCCGGGAACAATGGGCTAGTAACCCCTTTTCCTGTAAAGATTACTAAAAAGAATAAGAAGAAAATTGTCAAAGTGGGAAGTCTGAATGTGCGTGGATGTTGTGCGAATGATAAGAAAGAGATGATTGTGGATGTTATGAATGAGAAGAACCTGGATGTCCTGGCTTTAAGTGAAACAAAACTTAAGGGGGTGGGAGAGTTTCAGTGGAGAGGAATAAATGGGATTAGGTCAGGGGTTTCAAATAGAGTTAGAGCTAAAGAAGGAGTAGCAATAATGTTGAAGGATAAGATATGGCAGGAAAAGAGAGACTATAAATGTATTAATTCAAGGATTATGTGGAGTAAAATAAAGGTTGAATGTGAAAAGTGGGTTATAGTAAGTGTATATGCACCTGGAGAAGAGAGAAGTGTAGAGGAGAGGGAGAGATTTTGGGAAATGTTGAGTGAATGTGTGGGGAGTTTTGAACCAAGTGTGAGAGTACTTGTGGTTGGGGATTTCAATGCTAAAGTGGGTAAAAATGTTGTGGAGGGAGTAGTAGGTAAATTTGGGGTGCCAGGGGTAAATGGGGAGCCTTTAATTGAGCTATGTGTAGAGATATTTGGTAATAAGTAATACATATTTTATGAAAAAGAGGATAAATAAATATACAAGGTATGATGTAGCACGTAATGAAAGTAGTTTGTTAGATTATGTATTGGTGGATAAAAGGTTAATGGGTAGGCTCCAGGATGTACATGTTTATAGAGGGGCAACTGATATATCGGATCATTATTTAGTTGTAGCTACAGTTAGAGTAAGAGGTAGATGGGACAAGAGGAAGGTGGCAACAACAAGTAGGAGGGAAGTGAAAGTATATAAACTAAGGGAGGAGGAAGTTCGGGTGAGATATAAGCGACTATTGGCAGTAAGGTGGGCTAGTGCAAGGATGAGTAGTGGGGGGTTGAAGAAGGTTGGATGAGTTTTAAAAATGCAGTATTAGAATGTGGGGCAGAACTTGTGGTTATAGGAGGGTAGGGGCAGGAGGAAAGAGGAGTGATTGGTGGAATGATGAAGTAAAGGGTGTGATAAAAGAGAAAAAGTTAGCTTATGAGAGGATTTTACAAAGCAGAAGTGTTATAAGAAGAGCAGAGTATATGGAGAGTAAAAGAAAGGTGAAGAGAGTGGTGAGAGAATGCAAAAGGAGAGCAGTTGATAGAGTGGGAGAGGCACTGTCAAGAAATTTTAATGAAAATAAGAAAAAATTTTGGAGTGAGTTAAACAAGTTAAGAAAGCCTAGGGAATGTATGGATTTGTCAGTTAAAAACAGAGTAGGGGAGTTAGTAGATGGGGAGAGGGTGGTATTAGGTAGATGGCGAGAATATTTTGAGGAACTTTTAAATGTTGAGGAAGAAAGAGAGGCAGTAATTTCATGCACTGGCCAGGGAGGTATACCATCTTTTAGGAGTGAAGAAGAGCAGAATGTAAGTGTGGGGGAGGTACGTGAGGCATTACTTAAAATGAAATGGGGTAAAGCAGCTGGAACTGATGGGATCATGACAGAAATGTTAAAAGCAGGGGGGGATATAGTGTTGGAGTGGTTGGTACTTTTGTTTAATAAATGTATGAAAAAGGGGAAGGTACCTAGGGATTGGCGGAGAGCATGTATAGTCCCTTTATATAAAGGGAAGGGGGACAAAAGAGATTGTAAAAATTATAGAGGAGTAAGTTTATTGAGTATACCAGGAAAAGTGTATGGTAGGGTTATTATTGAAAGAATTAGAGGTAAGACAGAATGTAGGATTGCGGATGAGCAAGGAGGTTTCAGAGTGGGTAGGGGATGTGTAGATCAAGTGTTTACATTGAAGCATATATGTGAACAGTATTTAGATAAAGGTAGGGAAGTTTTTATTGCATTTATGGATTTAGAAAAGGCATATGATAGAGTGAATGGAGCAATGTGGCAGATGTTGCAAGTACAGTGGACCCCCGGATAACGATATTATTTCAATCCAGATGTCTGTTTGGGTGCCGTTATAGACCGAATTTGTTCCCATAAGAGATATTGTGAATTAGATTAGTCCATTTCAGACCCCCAAAAATACACCTACAAAAGCACTTACAAAAATACACTTACATAATTGGTCGAGTTGGGAGCTGATCGTTATGCGGGGGTCCACTGTATATGGAATAGGTGGTAAGTTACTAAATGCTGTAAAGAGTTTTTATGAGGATAGTGAGGCTCAGGGTGTGTAGAAGAGAGGGAGACTACTTCCCGGTAAAAGTAGGTCTTAGACAGGGATGTGTAATGTCACCATGGTTGTTTAATGTATTTATAGATGGGGTTGTAAAAGAAGTAAATGCTAGGGTGTTCGGGAGAGGGGTGCGATTAAATTATGTGGAATCAAATACAAAATGGGAATTGACACAGTTACTTTTTGCTGATGATACTGTGCTTATGGGAGATTCTAAAGAAAAATTGCAAAGGTTAGTGGATGAGTTTGGGAGTGTGTGTAAAGGTAGAAAGTTGAAAGTGAACATAGAAAAGGGTAAGGTGATGAGGGTATTGAATGATTTAGATAAAGAAAAATTGGATATCAAATTGGGGAGGAGGAGTATGGAAGAAGTGAATGTTTTCAGATACTTGGGAGTTGACGTGTTGGCGGATGGATTTATGAAGGATGAGGTTAATCATAGAATTGATGAAGGAAAAAAGGTGAGTGGTGCATTGAGGTATATGTGGAGTCAAAAAACATTATCTATGGAGGCAAAGAAGGGAACGTATGAAGGTATAGTAGTACCAACACTCTTATATGGGTGTGAAGCTTTGGTTGTGAATGCAGCAGCGAGGAGGCAGTTGGAGGCAGTGGATCCACGATGTCCTGTCTAAGGGCAATGTGTGGTGTAAATATTATGCAGAAAATTCGGAGTGTGGAAATTAGGAGAAGGTGTGGATCTAATAAAAGTATTAGTCAGTGCGCTGAAGAGGGGTTGTTGAGGTGGTTTGGTCATTTAGAGAGAATGGATCAAAGTAGAATGACATGGAGAGCATGTAAATCTGTAGGGGAAGGAAGGCGGGGTAGGGGTCATCCTCGAAAAGGTTGGAAGGAAGGGGTAAGGGAGGTTTTGTGGGTGAGGGGCTTGGACTTCCAGCAGGCATGCATAAGTGTGTTCGATGGGAGTGAATGGAGACAAATGGTATTTGGGACCTGACAATCTGTTGGAGTGTGAGCAGGGCAATATTTAGTGAAGGGATTCAGGGGAACCGGTTATTTTTATATAGCCGGAGTTGAGTCCTGGAAATGGGAAGTACAATGCCTGCACTCTAAAGGAGGGGTTTTGGGATATTAGCAGTTTGAAGGGATATGTTGTGTATCTTTATACATATATGCTTCTAAACTGTTGTGTTCTGAGCACCTCTGCAAAAACAGTGATTATGTGTGAGTGAGGTGAAAGTGTTGAATGATGATGAAAGTATTTTCTTTTTGGGGATTTTCTTTCTTTTTTTGTCACCCTGCCTCGGTGGGAGATGGCCGACTTGTTGAAAAAAAATTATATATATATATATATATATATATATATATATATATATATATATATATAAATATATATATAAATATATATATAAATATATAAATATATATATAAATATATAAATATATATATATATATATATATATATATATATATATGTAGTAGGTTGGTAGACAGCAACCACCCAGGGAAGTACTACCGTCCTGCCAGATGACTGTGAAACAAAAACCTGTAACTGTTTTGCATGATGGTAGGATTGCTGGTTTCTTTTTCTGTCTCATAAACACGCTAAGATAACAGGGATATCTTGCTACTCCTACTTACACTTTGGTCACACTTCACAGACACGCACATGCATATATATATATACATACATCTAGGTTTTTCTCCTTTTTCTAAATAGCTCTTGTTCTTTTTTATTTCTTCTATTGTCCATGGGGAAGTGGAAAAGAATCTTTCCTCCGTAAGCCATGCGTGTCGTATGAGGCGACTAAAATGCCGGGAGCAATGGGCTAGTAACCCCTTCTCCTGTATACAATTACTAAAAAAGAGAAGAAGAAAAACTTTATAAAACTGGGTTGCTTAAATGTGCGTGGATGTAGTGCGGATGACAAGAAACAGATGATTGCTGATGTTATGAATGAAAAGAAGTTGGATGTCCTGGCCCTAAGCGAAACAAAGCTGAAGGGGGTAGGAGAGTTTCAGTGGGGGGAAATAAATGGGATTAAATCTGGAGTATCTGAGAGAGTTAGAGCAAAGGAAGGGGTAGCAGTAATGTTAAATGATCAGTTATGGAAGGAGAAAAGAGAATATGAATGTGTAAATTCAAGAATTATGTGGATTAAAGTAAAGGTTGGATGCGAGAAGTGGGTCATAATAAGCGTGTATGCACCTGGAGAAGAGAGGAATGCAGAGGAGAGAGAGAGATTTTGGGAGATGTTAAGTGAATGTATAGGAGCCTTTGAACCAAGTGAGAGAGTAATTGTGGTAGGGGACTTGAATGCTAAAGTAGGAGAAACTTTTAGAGAGGGTGTGGTAGGTAAGTTTGGGGTGCCAGGTGTAAATGATAATGGGAGCCCTTTGATTGAACTTTGTATAGAAAGGGGTTTAGTTATAGGTAATACATATTTTAAGAAAAAGAGGATAAATAAGTATACACGATATGATGTAGGGCGAAATGACAGTAGTTTGTTGGATTATGTATTGGTAGATAAAAGACTGTTGAGTAGACTTCAGGATGTACATGTTTATAGAGGGGCCACAGATATATCAGATCACTTTCTAGTTGTAGCTACACTGAGAGTAAAAGGTAGATGGGATACAAGGAGAATAGAAGCATCAGGGAAGAGAGAGGTGAAGGTTTATAAACTAAAAGAGGAGGCAGTTAGGGTAAGATATAAACAGCTATTGGAGGATAGATGGGCTAATGAGAGCATAGGCAATGGGGTCGAAGAGGTATGGGGTAGGTTTAAAAATGTAGTGTTAGAGTGTTCAGCAGAAGTTTGTGGTTACAGGAAAGTGGGTGCAGGAGGGAAGAGGAGCGATTGGTGGAATGATGATGTAAAGAGAGTAGTAAGGGAGAAAAAGTTAGCATATGAGAAGTTTTTACAAAGTAGAAGTGATGCAAGGAGGGAAGAGTATATGGAGAAAAAGAGAGAAGTTAAGAGAGTGGTGAAGCAATGTAAAAAGAGAGCAAATGAGAGAGTGGGTGAGATGTTATCAACAAATTTTGTTGAAAATAAGAAAAAGTTTTGGAGTGAGATTAACAAGTTAAGAAAGCCTAGAGAACAAATGGATTTGTCAGTTAAAAATAGGAGAGGAGAGTTATTAAATGGAGAGGTAGAGGTATTGGGAAGATGGAAGGAATATTTTGAGGAATTGTTAAATGTTGATGAAGATAGGGAAGCTGTGATTTCGTGTATAGGGCAAGGAGGAATAACATCTTGTAGGAGTGAGGAAGAGCCAGTTGTGAGTGTGGGGGAAGTTCGTGAGGCAGTAGGTAAAATGAAAGGGGGTAAGGCAGCCGGGATTGATGGGATAAAGATAGAAATGTTAAAAGCAGGTGGGGATATAGTTTTGGAGTGGTTGGTGCAATTATTTAATAAATGTATGGAAGAGGGTAAGGTACCTAGGGATTGGCAGAGAGCATGCATAGTTCCTTTGTATAAAGGCAAAGGGGATAAAAGAGAGTGCAAAAATTATAGGGGGATAAGTCTGTTGAGTGTACCTGGTAAAGTGTATGGTAGAGTTATAATTGAAAGAATTAAGAGTAAGACGGAGAATAGGATAGCAGATGAACAAGGAGGCTTTAGGAAAGGTAGGGGGTGTGTGGACCAGGTGTTTACAGTGAAACATATAAGTGAACAGTATTTAGATAAGGCTAAAGAGGTCTTTGTGGCATTTATGGATTTGGAAAAGGCGTATGACAGGGTGGATAGGGGGGCAATGTGGCAGATGTTGCAAGTGTATGGTGTAGGAGGTAGGTTACTGAAAGCAGTGAAGAGTTTTTACGAGGATAGTGAGGCTCAAGTTAGAGTATGTAGGAAAGAGGGAAATTTTTTCCCAGTAAAAGTAGGCCTTAGACAAGGATGTGTGATGTCACCGTGGTTGTTTAATATATTTATAGATGGGGTTGTAAGAGAAGTAAATGCGAGGGTCTTGGCAAGAGGCGTGGAGTTAAAAGATAAAGAATCACACACAAAGTGGGAGTTGTCACAGCTGCTCTTTGCCGATGACACTGTGCTCTTGGGAGATTCTGAAGAGAAGTTGCAGAGATTGGTGGATGAATTTGGTAGGGTGTGCAAAAGAAGAAAATTAAAGGTGAATACAGGAAAGAGTAAGGTTATGAGGATAACAAAAAGATTAGGTGATGAAAGATTGAATATCAGATTGGAGGGAGAGAGTATGGAGGAGGTGAACGTATTCAGATATTTGGGAGTGGACGTGTCAGCGGATGGGTCTATGAAAGATGAGGTGAATCATAGAATTGATGAGGGAAAAAGAGTGAGTGGTGCACTTAGGAGTCTGTGGAGACAAAGAACTTTGTCCTTGGAGGCAAAGAGGGGAATGTATGAGAGTATAGTTTTACCAACGCTCTTATATGGGTGTGAAGCGTGGGTGATGAATGTTGCAGCGAGGAGAAGGCTGGAGGCAGTGGAGATGTCATGTCTGAGGGCAATGTGTGGTGTGAATATAATGCAGAGAATTCGTAGTTTGGAAGTTAGGAGGAGGTGCGGGATTACCAAAACTGTTGTCCAGAGGGCTGAGGAAGGGTTGTTGAGGTGGTTCGGACATGTAGAGAGAATGGAGCGAAACAGAATGACTTCAAGAGTGTATCAGTCTGTAGTGGAAGGAAGGCGGGGTAGGGGTCGGCCTAGGAAGGGTTGGAGGGAGGGGGTAAAGGAGGTTTTGTGTGCGAGGGGCTTGGACTTCCAGCAGGCATGCGTGAGCGTGTTTGATAGGAGTGAATGGAGACAAATGGTTTTTAATACTTGACGTGCTGTTGGAGTGTGAGCAAAGTAACATTTATGAAGGGATTCAGGGAAACCGGCAGGCCGGACTTGAGTCCTGGAGATGGGAAGTACAGTGCCTGCACTCTGAAGGAGGGGTGTTAATGTTGCAGTTTAAAAACTGTAGTGTAAAGCACCCTTCTGGCAAGACAGTGATGGAGTGAATGATGGTGAAAGTTTTTCTTTTTCGCGCCACCCTGCCTTGGTGGGAATCGGCCGGTGTGATAATAAAAAAAATATATACATGTATATATATACATGTATATATATACATATATATATATATATATATACATATATATATATATATATATATATATATATATATATATATATATATATATATATATATATATAGTATATATATATATATATACATACAGTGGACCCCCGCATAGTGACTTTAATCCGTGCAAGAGGGCTCATTGTTATGCGAAATGATCAGTATGCGAATGAATTTTCCCCATAAGAAATAATGGAAATCGAATTAATCCGTGCAAGACACCCAAAAGTATGAAAAAAAAATTTTACCACATGAAATGTTAATTTTAATACACACAAACTGAAAAAGGAATGCACAATTACATGACACTTACTTTTATTGAAGATCTGGTGATGATTGATGGGATGGGAGGAGGGGAGAGAGAGTGTTAGTGTTTAGAAGGGGAATCCCCTTCCATTAAGACTTGAGGTGTCGAGTCCTTTTCTGGGGTTACTTCCCTTCTTCTTTTAATGCCACTAGGACCAGCTTCAGAGTCACTGGACTTTTTTCGCACAACATATCTGTCCATAGTGGCCTGTACCTCTCGTTCCTTTATGACTTCCCTAAAGTGTTTCACAACTTTGTCAGTGTACAGGTTGCCAACACGGCTTGCAATAGCTGTGTGAGGGTGATTTTCATCCATGAAGGTTTGCACTTCAAGCCACTTTGCACAGATTTCCTTAATCTTTGTAGTAGGCAACTTCTTCAATTTCTCTCTCCCCTCCTCTGAACCAGTTTCCTCAGGTCTGGCCTCTTGCTGTTGAAGTTGATCTATCAGCTCATCAGTGGTTAGTTCTTCATTGTCCTCCTCCACCAACTCTTCCACATCCTCCCCACTAACCTCCAACCCCAAGGACTTTCCCAATGCCACAATGGATTCCTCAACTGGCATAATCCTCTCAGGGTTAGCCTCAAACCCTTCAAAATCCCTTTTGTCTACACATTCTGGCCTCAGTTTCTTCCAAGCAGAGTTCAAGGTCTTCTTAGTCACTCCCTCCCAAGCCTTTCCTATAAGGTTTACACAATTGAGGATATTAAAGGGCTCTCTCCAAAACTCTCTTAGAGTCAGTTGAGTTTCTGAGGTCACTACAAAGCACCTTTGAAACAGAGCTTTTGTGTACAGTTTTTTGAAGTTTGCAATAACCTGCTGGTCCATGGGCTGCAGGAGAGGAGTGGTATTAGGAGGCAAAAACTTCACCTTAATGAATTTCATGTCCCCATAAAGTCGCTCTGCCACGTCTGTAGGATGACAAGGGGCATTGTCTAACACCAGGAGGCACTTAAGTTCTAATTTCTTTTCAGTTAGGTAATCTTTCACATTGGGGGCAAATGCATGGTGTAACCATGCATTTGCCCCCTAGTGACCCATGCCTTACTGTTTGCCCTCCACAGTACACACAAATTCTCCTTGAGGACATTCTTTTGCCTGAACGGTCTGGGAGTTTCAGAGTGATACACTAATAAAGGCTTCACTTTGCAATCACCAGTAGCATTGGAACACATCAACAAAGTAAGCGTGTCTTTCATAGGCTTATGTCCTGGGAGTGCCTTTTCCTCCTGAGTAATGTAGGTCCTGCTTGGCATTTTCTTCCAAAACAGGCCTGTTTCCTCACAATTAAACACTTGTTCAGGTTTCAGTCCTTCACTGTCTATGTACTCCTTGAATTCCTGCACATATTTTTCAGCTGCTTTGTGGTCCGAACTGGCAGCCTCACCATGCCTTATCACACTATGTATGCCACTACGCTTCTTAAATCTCTCAAACCAACCTTTGCTGGCCTTAAATTCACTCACATCATCACTAGTTGCAGGCATTTTTTTAATTAAATCCTCATGCAACTTCCTAGCCTTTTCGCTTATGATCGCTTGAGAGACGCTATCTCCTGCTAGCTGTTTTTCATTTATCCACACCAATAAGAGTCTCTCAACATCTTCCATCACTTGCGATCTCTGTTTCGAAAACACAGTTAAACCTTTGGCAAGAACAGCTTCCTTGATTGCCTTTCTGTTGCCCTCAATAGTAGCGATGGTTGATTTGGGTTTCTTGTACAACCTGGCCAGGTCGGCGACACGCACTCCACTTTCATACTTATCAATGATCTCTTTCTTCATCTCTATAGTAATTCTCACCCTTATTGCTGTAGGGTTGGCACTAGAAGCTTTCTTGGGGCCCATGGTCACTTATTTGGCAGATAAAATCACCAAAAACACTGTAATAATACGAAATGTTCCGATTGTATGCTTGGATGTTACCGCGGAGGCTGGCTGGTAAACAATGCCACCGGCGGCACATGTGAGGCTGGCTAAGGGCGCACATTGGACGCGTCTCGGACGAAGAGCGGTAAGCGGGTTTTTGAGTGGTATGCGAGGCAAAATTTTTGCGATAAAAGCGAGCGGTATGCGGATTGTACGTTATGTGATGGCGACGGTATGCGGGGGTCCACTGTATATATATATATATATATATATATACATGTATGTATGTATACATATATATATATATATATATATATATATATATATATATATATATATATATATATATATATATATATATATATATAAATATATATATATATATATATATATATGTATGTATATATATATATATATATATATATATATATATATATATATATATATATATATATATATATATATATATATATATATATACAGTGGTCCCTCGTTTATTTTCCTTAATCCATTCCTGGAAGTGGGTCTGTTAGCTAAATAGACAATTTTCGAATCAATTTTCCCCATGAGAAATAATGTAAATACAATTAATCCTTTCCTGACACCCAGAAGTATTAAAACAAAAAAAATTTTTACATGAAATGTATATGTAGTACATAAACAATACAGTGGGACATGATGAATGAAACATTAACAGCATAACACTTACCTTTATTTGTGACTCTTCTTAGTGTATGGAAGACTGGAGGAGGAGAGAGATTGAATTACTGTTTGGAAGGGGAATCCCCTTCCATCAACACCTCAGGTACCTAGTGCTTTTCAGGGGTTACTTCTCTTCTCTGTTTCTTAATGCCACTAGGACCAGCTTGAGAGTCACTGGAGTCCTGTCTCACAGAAAAAGTGCCCAGAGAGCTGTGTTTCTTGCGTCTTTTTAAAACTTCCCTAAAATGGGCCAAGACTCTGTCACTGTACAAGTTGTCAATATGGCTTGCAACAGCTTTCTCAGGGTGATGTTTCTCCATAAATCTTTCCATCCTACCCCACATTTCAAAAATCTCCTTAATTTCTGAAGAAGGCACCTTTTTCCATCTCTCTTAATTCTCTGCAGCAAGATTCTGAGCTGCGATCTGTTGCTGTTCCTGCTGAAGCTCTTGCAGCTCCTCAGTCGTTAGCTCTTCGTTGTGGTCCTCCACCAACTCTTCCACATCCTTCAAACTCACATCCAACCCCATGGAACTCCCCAATGCCACAATAGAGTTCACAACTGACATAGGCTCATCAGGGGCCACCTCAAACTTTTCAAAATCCCTCTTGTAGACACAATCTAGCCACAAGTTTCTCCAAGCTGAGTTCAAAGTCCTGGTAGTCACTCCCTCCCAAACCTTACCTATAAGGCTTATGTAGTGGAGAATACTGAAGTGTTCTTTCCAAAAATCTCTTAGGGTCAAGTGAGTGTCTGAGGTCACAATTAAAGCACCTTTGAAACATTGCTTTGGTGTAGAGTTTTTTAAAGTTTGAAATGACCTGCTGGTCCATGAGCTTGAGGAGAGGAGTGGTATTCCATGGCAAGAACTCTACTGTGATGAACCCAGACTCCTTCAGAAACAGTTCATTCAAGTTTGGAGGATGAGCAGGTGCATTGCCCATTACTAGGAGGCACTTGAGATCCAAATTCTTTTCCAGGAGGTAATTCTTCACACTAGGGCCAAACACTTCATTGAACCACTCGACGAAACTTTCCCTCGTGACCCATGCCTTATTATTAGATCTCCAAAAAACACACAATTTACTCTTCATAACATTGTTTTTCTTGAACACTCTGGGATTTTGAGAATGGTACTCTAGTAATGGCTTCACTTTGAAATCTCCACTAGCATTAGCACAGAACATGAGCATCAGCCTGTCTTTCATAGGCTTGTGTCCTGGCAGTGCCTTTTCCTCCTGAGTAATGTAGGTCCTCTTTGGCATTTTCTTCCAAAAGAGGCCTGTTTCATCACAATTGAACACTTGTTCAGGTTTCAGTCCTTCAGCCTCTATGTACTCCTTGAATTCCTGCACACATTTTTCAGCCGCTTTTTGGTCCGAACTGGCAGCCTCACCATGCCTTATCACACTGTGTATGCCAGTACACTTCTTAAATCTCTCAAACCAGCCTTTGCTGGCCTTAAATTCACTCACATCACCACTAGTTGCAGGCAATTTCTTTACCAAATCGTCCTTTTCACAAATAATCGACGTCATAAGACTATCTCCTGCTAATTGTTTCTCGTTTATCCACACTTCTCAACATCTTCCAGTACTGGTGATCTCATTTTTGTCAGCAAATTTACCCCCTTTGCAACAACAGCTTCCTTGATTTCCTTTTTCTTGACCACGATGGAAGATATGGTTGTACTGGATTTGTTATACATTCTGGCCAGTTCACCCACACGTATGCCACTTTTATATTGTTCAATGATGTTTTTCTTAAATTCAATAGTATTGCTCAAGTTCTCTACCAAAGGCTTGGCACTAGGAGCTTTCTTTGGAGCCATGGTAGCTTATTTAGCACTTGCAAGAACTAAAATGAATGGAATATTATGAAATATTTCGTATGAACAAGTGAAGGGATCGTCGCTCACTGGTAAACAATGGCACACTGGCTGGGAAGGGAGGCCGAGGTGGCTCAGAGCCGTGAGTACGCGTCCAGGACGAAAGACAATTAGCGAGTCAACGGGCCATTTGCGAGCCAATGTTTGGATGAAATAACATGATGATTTCCACAAAGGACAACTATCAAGCCGGACTATTATCGAGGGACCACTGTATATATATATATATATATATATATATATATATATATATATATATATATATATATATATATATATATATGTGTGTGTGTGTGTGTGTATATATATATATCTTTTTCTTTCTTTCATCAAACTGGCCATATCCCACGTAGGCAGGGTGGCCCAAAAAGAAAAAGAAAAGTTTCTCTTTTTAAATTTATTAATTTATGCAGGAGAATGGGTTACTAGCCCCTTCCTCCCAGCATTTTAGTCGCCTCTTACAACACGCATGGCTTACGGAGGAAGAATTCTGTTCCACTTCCCTGTGGAGATAAGAGGAAATAAACAAGAACAAGAACTTTAAAGAAAATAGAAGAAAACCTAGAGGGGTGTGTATATATGTGCTTGTACATGTATGTGTAGTGTGACCTAAGTGTAAGAAGTAGTAGCAAGAAGTACCTGAAATCTTGCATGTTTATGAAACAGAAAAAAGACTCCAGCAATCCTACCATCATGTAAAACAATTACAGTTTCCGTTTTACACTCCCTTGGCAGGAGAGTAGTACCTGGGCGGTTGCTAGCTATCAACCTACTACCTATACTATATATATATATTCTTCTTCTTTCAACGTACCAGCCGTATCCCACTGAGGCGGGGTGGCCCAAAAGAAAAAACTGAAGTTTCTCCTTTTAAATTTAGTAATATATACAGGAGAAGGGGTTACTAGCTCCTTGCTCCTGGCATTTTAGTCGCCTCTTACGACACACATGGCTTACAGAGGAAGAATTCTGTTCCACTTCCCCATGGAGATAAGAGGAAATAAACAAGAACAAGAATTAGAAAGAAAATAGAAGAAAACCCAGAGGGGTGTGTATATATATGCTTGTACATGTATGTGTAGTGTGACCTAAGTGTAAGTAGAAGTAACAAGACTTACCTGTAATCTTGCATATTTATGAGACAGACAAAAGACACCAGCAATCCTACCATCATGTAAAACAATTACAGGCTTTCGTTTTACACTCACTTGGCAGGACGGTAGTACCTCCCTGGGCGGTTGCTGTCTACCAACCTACTACCTATATATATATATATATATATATATATATATATATATATATATACATACAGTGGACCCCCGCTTAACGATCACCTCCCAATGCGACCAATTATGTAAGTGTATTTATGTAAGCGTGTTTGTACGTGTATGTTTGGGGGTCTGAAATGGACTAATCTACTTCACAATATTCATTATGGGAACAAATTCGGTCAGTACTGGCACCTGAACATACTTCTGGAATGAAAAAATATCGTTAACCGGGGGTCCACTGTATATATATATATATATATATATATATATATATATATATATATATATATATATATACATACAGTGGACCCCGGCATAACAATCACCTCCGAATGCGACCAATTATGTAAGTGTATTTATGTAAGTGCGTTTGTACGTGTATGTTTGGGGGTCTGAAATGGACTAATCTACTTCACAATATTTCTTGTGGGAACAAATTCGGTCAGTACTGGCACCTGAACATACTTCTGGAGTGAAAAAATATCGTTAACCGGGGGTCCACTGTATATATATATATATATATATATATATATACATATATATATATATATATATATATATATATATATATATATATATATATATATATATATATATATATATATATATATATATATATATATATATACAGTGGACCCCCGCATAACGATATTAATCCGTTCCTGAGAGCTCATTGTTATGCGAAATTATCGTTATGCGAATGAATTTTCCCCATAAGAAATGATGGAAATCAAATTAATCCGTGCAAGACACCCAAAAATATGAAAAAAAAATTTTACCACATGAAATATACATTTTCCTACACACAAAGAGAAGGATACATGCACAGTAGTAGAGTAGTACATGCACAATATATATTGTGCATGTACTACTCTACTAAATGAAGAATAAATGACACTTACCTTTATTGAAGATGCAGCAATGACTGATGAGACACTGTGTCCTGGGAGTGCCTTTTCCTCCTGAGTACTGTAGGTCCTGTTTGGCATTTTCTTCCAGAACAGGCCTTATCACACTGTGTATACCACTACGATTCTTAAATCTCTCAACCAACCTTTGCTGGCTTTAAATTCACCAATATGAGCACTAGTTCCAGGCATTTTTCCCTGTTCACCTGGGTGTTAGTCGACTGGTGTGGGTTGCATCCTGGGAAACAAGATTAAGGACCCCAATGGAAATAAGTTAGACAGTCTTCGATGACACTGAGTTTTTTGGGTTATCCTGGGTGGCAAATCCTCAGGGGTTAATTGTTTCTTGGTATTCTCAATAAGCCACACCAACAACAGTGCTACAGCAGCAGCAGCTGATAGTGCTACAGCAGCAGCAGCTGACAGTGCTACAGCAGCAGCAGCAGCAGCTGACAGTGCTACAGCAGCAGCTGACAGTGCTACAGCAGCAGCCGACAGTGCTACAGCAGCAGCAGACGGTGCTACAGCAGCAGCAGCAGCAGCTGACGGTGGTACAGCAGCAGCAGCAGCAGCTGACAGTGCAGCAGCAGCAGCTGACAGTGCTACAGCAGCAGCTGACAGTGCTACAGCAGCAGCTGACAGTGCTACAGCAGCAGCAGACAGTGCTACAGCAGCAGCAGATGGTACTACAGCAGCAGCAGCAGCTGACGGTGGTACAGCAGCAGCAGCAGCAGCAGCTGATGGTGGTACAGCAGCAGCAGCAGCAGCTGATGGTGCTACAGCAGCAGCAGCAGTTGACCATGGTACCACAGAATTTCGATAATATTTCTCACCTTTTTTACCACAGGGTTGACACTAGAAGCTTTCTTGGGGCCATGGTCACTTATTTTGCAGATAAAATTACCAAAAACACTGTAATATTACGAAACGTTCCGATTGTATGCTTGGATGTTACCGCGGAGGCTGGCTGGTAAACAATGCCACTGGCGGAACATGTGAGGCTGGCTCAGGCCACACATTAGACGCGTCTCGGACGAATAGTGTTGAGCAAGTTTTTTAGCAGTATGCGAGGCAAAATCTTAGTGATAAAATGTATCGGTATGCGGATTTAACGTTTTGTGATGCCAACGGTATATATATATATATATATATATATATATATATATATATATATATATGTATATATATATATATATATATATATATATATATATATATATATATATATATATATATATATATATATATATATACATATAAATATATATATATATATATATATATATATATATATATATATATATATATATATATATATATATATATATATATATATATATATACAATAAGGCCCCGATTTATGGCGTTCCGCTAATACAGTGATGTAAAATTATGACCAAAATTTTCTATATGGCAAGCGGTTTTTCAAATACAGCGCCCTCCACCCGATTTGTTTACATTTTCCCTAACCATATCTATTATGTCAGGAAACTTTCCAAAATTTCAAGTGTTTTAAAGCTACTGCATATTTTATATGTACTCTGATAATTATACTTGTGTGTACCTGTACCTAAATATACTTACACACTGTGCTGGTGCGCAGGTACACATTAAAATCGCTAAGTCTCTACTCACGACGCCAATACTACGTAATAATAATCACTCTTGGGCACACTAAATGTCTTATTTTACATCAATTTAGGCATTTTCACTAATCCATCTATGATATTTTCCTCAAAATTATATATGAAACCCATTACATAGCATATAAACATGATACATACACTCACAGAATAAAAATTGATGTAAATATAAGATTTGTTTACAAAGCGGCTGTGTTGGTAGTGTCGGAAGAATTATGTTTTCTCTAGTCAAACACTGGGGGTAACTGTTGAAAAATATTCTTTTCGTATGCCTTTACTCTATATATAGCAATTCATGACCCTTGTGGGTTTAGTGCTTTTTATTATTATAAGAATAATAATAATATTATTATTATCATTAATGTTAATAATAAATTATCATTATTATTATTATTATTATTATTATTATTATTATTATTATTATTATTAATATTATTATCTTTATTCACTCTACAAATGGTGTGTTGTTGTTTGTTTATTCTGTACTAACTTGTACAACATGTACACAATGTAAGAGTATTTGTATTGTGAGGTAATTAGTATTATAAAAAAAAAATATTGAGGTAAATGTTTTATAAACTCTTACAAACATACGTGAATGAACTAAAAGTAGACACATTAACCCTTTGAGGGTCAACAGGCCCTCTCCGAGACTTGTTCTCAGGGTCGGCTAAATTTAAAAAAAAAAATTATTTTTTCTTAGGAAAAGATAGAGAATATTTTCCCGATCATAATGACACCAAAAGTATGAAATTTGATGGAAAAATTACGGAATTGTGCTCTCACGAAGTTAGCGGTCTCAACGATGTTTACGCATCGGCGATTTTGCCCACTGTGAGCCCTATTTTCGGCCAATTCCAGTGTACTAGTCGACAAAAATCATAACTATTTCTCTTGAACTCCATTTTTTCTATTGAATGAGTACAAGAAACCATCCATTTACTGATTTCAACTATCCAATACAGTGGTCAGAATTTAGCAATTTTGCCAATTTCACACAAATTTCAAAAGATGCCAATTTCCAAATAGGGTCCAGAATAAACAAGAAAGACATTCCTGGCACTAAAATAACATTTCCTCTGTTCTTTAGTCACATCCCCAGGCCCCTCTTATATTTCTTTGGCTTTCCACTTTCAATTTTTATTCTTACAAAAAATAGAAGATTTACTGTTATGCAGACTGCTGCATTAGTGTAGAAATGGTATAAATAATATCAACGCACTTGTGAAAGAATATTAGACTCACCAGTTGACGTGTATTGGATGCTTTTCATGATTTGTTTACTTTTGAACTTTGGTAAAAATAGAACATTTCTGGTATTTTGAGCTCAATTTCAAGGTACTTTTCATTGTAAAACCAGTCAAAATCATCTCAATTTCTGTAATATGTCTTCCATTCTATAAAATGAGACCAAGAAAACTAGAATACAACAATAAATACCATATGAAAATGCAGTGCAAATTCACTGTTGTATTCCAAAAACACGGTCAAAGTTTTTTTTTTCTCATTATGCACTGTGTGCTGCAGGATTTTTTTTATACTGCACACACTGACCACATAGACCCATTCTTTTATATGTATGCCTACCAGCTTTCTCTCACTAGATTTGAGGGCGCTAGAATTTAGGCGTACTAGTACGTCAAAAACCCTGGGTCGTAAGCCACACTAGTACGGCCGAAACCCCCAAAGGTTTAACCCTTTGACTGTCGCAACCCCCAATCCTGAGGTGTCTCCTGGTGTCGCAAAATTTAAAAAAAAAAAAAAAAAAAATTTTCTTATGAAATGATAGAGAATCTTTTCCCGATTGTAATGACACCAAAAAAAAAACGAAATTTGATGGAAAACTGACGGAATTATGCTCTCGCGAAGTTAGCGACCTCGGCGCTGTTTACAAATCGGCGATTTCGCCCACTTTGAGCCCTATTTTCGGCTAATTCCATTGTTCCAGTCACCGAAACTCATAGCTATTTCTTTAGAACTCCATTTTTTCTATCGATTGAGTACAAGAAACTGCCCATTTACCGATTTCAACTACCTAATAGTGTGGTCAGAAATTTGCAATTTGGCCAATTTCACGAAAACTAAAAAATATGACAATTTCAAAATAAGGTCCAGAATGAACAATGCAGACATTCCTGGCTGTAAAATAACATTTTCTTTGCTCATCAGTCATGTCTCCAGGCCCCTCTGATATTACTCTTGCTTTCTATTTTGAATTTTTATTCAAACAAAAAATAGAAGACTTACTATTATGCAGACTACTGCAATACTGTAATAATTGTATAAATAACATCAACCCATTCATGACTGCATATTAGAATGGCTACTTGGACATTTATTGGACAATGGCATCATTTGTTTACTTTTGAACATTGGCAAAAATCAAACATTTCCCCTACTTTGAGCTCCATTTCTAGGTTCTTTTTATAGCAAAATCAATCAAAATCACCTCTATTTCTATAAAATGTTTTCCATTCTAACAAATGAGACCAAAAAAACGAGAATACAACCATAAATACTATACGAAAATAGACCACAAAGTCGGCATTTTAATTAAAAAAAACGGTCGGAGTTTTTTTTTTATTATTATGCACTGCGTGCTCCAGGATTTTTTTTATATGGTGCACACTGACCACACAGACCCATTCTCTCACATGTGGGCCTACCAGCTTTCTCCTCCTTGATTTGAAGCCACTAGAATTTATGAGTATATATACGTCAAACACGGTACCTCATAAGACGTATATATATGGCCACGACAGTCAAAGGGTTAATACACATTTATTTCGCCTGACCAAGTGATCGCCTACTACCTGTTCAGTTTGTGTTCTTACATTATCTGATCTCTGTATCTCGTTCTATCTCTCTCGTTTACTCTTTCGTTAACTAGTTGGCTCTCATTGATGATGGCATCTAAGCTTAGCTGTGATAAAAAGAGAAGTCGTAAGCCTCTTGCTTTAAGTGCCAAGTTAGAGGATGATGGTGTGCAATTCTGATTTTATTCAGTAAACACCCTGCCACTCACCTCTCACATATTAATATTAATATTTTAAAGTAAGTAATAAGTGTACTGTGTGTGTATCTTACCTTTTATTGTGTTTTTAATGCCTATTTCTATTGCTAACTTAATATAAGTTAATGTAAACTTGTTGTCTGGCATTTATTGCATATTTTATATGTGCTCTGATAATAATACTTGTGGACCTGTGTGGTAGCCAGGTGGAGGGACAACATTACGTTTTCCCTGCTCAGACATCAGAGAAAACGTGTATGAATCTGCGTTTGGCCCAGCCACTCCCCCACTCCGCTTTTGTTTACAATTTTTGGCCTGAATTATTCATTACTTCTCCCTTCGTTTATGATGGCATCTAAAGGTAGTTGTTAGAAATGATTAAGTTCAGTGAACAAGGTATGTCGATGTTAATAATATTGCTCTGGGCCATAGTGTAGGTAGCCAGTAGGTGTAGCCCAGGCAGGCTACACCTACCGGCTACCTACACTGACTTCCTACAAACAAATACATCTCACATCTCTTCCTATATTAAGACTACACATATTTTAAGGTAAATAATGAGTGTACTGTATGTGTATTTTACCTCTCTGGGATGTTTTAAATATCGTATATTAAGTATGAGATGGGGAGCCAGGGCTACCTACACCTGGGCTACCTGCACCTGATTTCCTACAAATAAGTACTACTCACCTCTCTCCCTACATTAAAATTACAAGTACTTTAAGATAAGTAATGAATTTACTGTGAATGTATTTTACTTTGTGTATTTTTAATGCCTAGTTCTATTACTAAGTTAATATAATTTAGTGTAAACTTGTTGTCTGGCATTTATATGCATTTATAAGTGGAAAAAATGGCGTTCTGCCTTCCGGCGATGTCTGCTTTCCGGCGACAGCCTGGAACCTAACCCGCCATGTAAGTGGGGCTCTACTGTATATATATATATATATATATATATATATATATTTATTTTTTTATTATCACACTGGCCGATTCCCACCAAGGCAGGGTGGCCCGAAAAAGAAAAACTTTCACCATCATTCACTCCATCACTGTCTTGCCAGAAGGGTGCTTTACACTACAGTTTTTAAACTGCAACATTAACACCCCTCCTTCAGAGTGCAGGCACTGTACTTCCCATCTCCAGGACTCAAGTCCGGCCTGCCGGTTTCCCTGAATCCCTTCATATATGTTACTTTGCTCACACTCCAACAGCACGTCAAGTATTAAAAACCATTTGTCTCCATTCACTCCTATCAAACACGCTCATGCATACCTGCTGGAAGTCCAAGCCCCTCGCACACAAAACCTCCTTTACCCCCTCTCTCTATATATATATATATATAGAGAGAGAGAGAGAGAGAGAGAGAGAGAGAGAGAGGGAGAGAGGGAGAGAGAGAGAGAGAGAGAGAGAGTGGGAGGGAGGGAGGGAGGGAGAGAGAGAGAGAGAGAGAGAGAGAGAGAGAGAGAGAGAGAGAGAGAGAGAGAGAGAGAGAGAGAGAGAGAGAGAGAGAGAGAGGGAGGGAGGGAGGGAGGGAGGGAGGGAGGGAGGGAGGGACCACCTCTAGAACTGTCCTGGAGACCCTCATCCTCAGAGAAAAGAATAAACTTGTTTCAGGGGCAACTCAAGGTTCTCCCTGAAGCTGTATGAAAATTTTCTCCTACCACCCCCTGTATATTCTACATATGCTTTATTTAAAAACAAGATACAGTGACAAAATACATTGAAAAAAATACAATATGGAGTAAAGCAACATAGATAACAACTCAGAGCTACATCTCAAATACTTTGTCCAGCTCCCCGACAGTGGGCCATGTACCCTGAATGCTTCAGGCATTTCCTTTCTGGATCGCAACACTGAGTCTCTGAAAGAGGAAGCTGATTGTCTAGTGGTCCTTGGTTTCTGTGATGAGTTTTTCACCCAGCTCTTTGAGGAACTTTACAGCTCACTAGCCCCATGCTCCAAGGGTCTCCGACCCTATTGAGATGAAGTTAAAGCAATTGGGAAGATCTTCATATTTGTGGGTCTTCTGGGCCTTCCTGTGGCTGGCAGCTCCACTCCCTTCAGCTACAGAGTATGGCAAGTAGGTGTCTGCTAATGTGGCAGTGCAGGTGTAGTCCCAGGCAATCTGCTTTCCATCCTTCCAGGGTAGCATAGTGGCTTCATCAGGATGCTTTTGACTTCCATCAGACCTCTGCACTTGGGGTTCCCGTTGAGCTGGGCAATGGGATGTGGCGTGGCTACTCTTTATGATGTCATTGACGTTCTCATGTCTAGCATGCTTCCCTTTTGATGTGTGACACACGAGACCATGAAGTCCGAATTGATCGGCTGTCGCCCTGCCGAAAATACACCTATGTTCGGTGAGGATGGGGGCTTTACGGTGGTAGCCTGGAAACTAACCTGCCATATAAGTGGGGCCCTACTGCAGCATGTGTATACATATTTGGCTGGCTGGCTAGCCAGCCAAATACGTATACATGTACACCTACCATCCGTTCGGTTCCGAGAAACCGGTCGTAAGTCAAACTTTACTATTGAATATCAACAGAACATTTTTGTAATGACTTTATTTTATTGTTTTATTTTGGTATTTCATGTTTTACTTTACTTTTTATGTTGTTAGTACTGTATTTTATACTGTAAGGTTTAGGATAAACACTGTGTACAACACAAATAGTTGTTTATTTCCCAGAAATTTTGCATAAAAAACACGGTCGTAAGTCAAGTTTTCGTAAGTCGAGCAGGTCGTAAGTTGGATGGTAGGCGTATATATATATATATATATATATATATATATATATATATATATATATATATATATATATATATATATATATATATATATATAAACAGTGGACCCCCGCTTTACGATCAGCTCCCAATGCGACCAGTTATGTAAGTGTATTTATGTAAGTGCGTTTGTACGTGTATGTTTGGGGGTCTGAAATGGACTAATCTAATTCACAATATTCCTTATGGGAACAAATTCTTTCATTAATGGCACCTGAACATACTTCTGGAATGAAATAATATTGCAAGCCAGGGGTCCACTGTATATGCATATATATATATATATATATATATATATATATATATATATATATATATATATATATATATATATATATATATATTTTATTATCACACTGGCCGATTCCCACCAAGGCAGGGTGGCCCGAAAAAGAAAAACTTTCACCATCATTCACTCCATCACTGTCTTGCCAGAAGGGTGCTTTACACTACAGTTTTTAAACTGCAACATTTACACCCCTCCTTCAGAGTGCAGGCACTGTACTTCCCATCTCCAGGACTCAAGTCCGGCCTGCCGGTTTCCCTGAACCCCTTCATAAATGTTACTTTGCTCACACTCCAACAGCACGTCAAGTATTAAAAAACATTTGTCTCCATTCACTCCTATCAAACACGCTCACGCATGCCTGCTGGAAGTCCAAGCCCCTCGCACACAAAACCTCCTTTACCCCCTCCCTCCAACCTTCCCTAGGCCGACCCCTACCCCGCCTTCCTTCCACTACAGACTGATACACTCTTGAAGTCATTCTGTTTCGCTCCATTCTCTCTACATGTCCGAACCACCTCAACAACCCTTCCTCAGCCCTCTGGACAACAGTTTTGGTAATCCCGCACCTCCTACTAACTTCCAAACTACGAATTCTCTGCATTATATTCACACCACACATTGCCCTCAGACATGACATTTCCACTGCCTCCAGCCTCCTCCTCGACATATATATATATATATATATTATATATATATATAGATAGATATATATATATATATATATATATATATATATATATATATATATATATATATATGATACACTCATATATATATATATATATATGATATACAGTGGACCCCCGCATAGCGACCTTAATCCGTGCAAGAGGGCTGGCTGTTATGCGAAATGTTCGTTATGTGAATGAATTTTCCCCATAAGAAATAATGGAAATAAAATTAATCCGTGCAAGACACCCAAAAGTATGAAAAAATTTTATTTTTACCACAAAAAAATGTTAATTTTAGTACACACAAACTGAAAAAGGCATGCACAATTACATGACACTTACTTTTATTGAAGATCTGGTGATGATTGATGGGATGGGAGGAGGGGAGAGAGAGTGTTAGTGTTTAGAAGGGGAATCCCCTTCCATTAAGACTTGAGGAGGCAAGTCCTTTTCTGGGGTTACTTCCCTTCTTCTTTTAATGCCACTAGGACCAGCTTCAGAGTCACTGGACTTCTTTCGCACAACATATCTGTCCATAGTGGCCTGTACCTCTCGTTCCTTTATGATTTGTCTAAAGTGGTTCACAACACTGTCATTGTAACAGTCACCAGCACGGTTTGCAATAGCTGTGTGAGGGTGATTTTCATCAAAAAAGGTTTGCACTTCAAGCCATTTTGCACACATTTCCTTAATCTTTGAAGTAGGCAATTCCTTCAATTTCTCTCTCCCCTCCTTTGAACCAGTTTCCCCAGGTCTGGCCTCTTGCTCTTGAAGTTGATCTATCAGCTCATCAGTGGTTAGTTCTTCATTGTCCTCCTCCACCAACTCTTCCACATCCTCCCCACTAACCTCCAACCCCAAGGACTTCCCCAATGCCACAATTGATTCCTCAACTGGTATACTCCTCTCAGGGTTAGCCTCAAACCCTTCAAAATCCCTTTTGTCTACACATTCTGGCCACAATTTCTTCCAAGCAGAGTTCAAGGTTCTCTTAGTCACTCCCTCCCAAGCCTTACCTATAAGGTTTACACAATTGAGGATATTAAAGTGATCCTTCCAAAACTCTTTTAGAGTCAATCGAGTGTCTGTGGTCACTTCAAAGCACTTTTGAAACAGAGCTTTTGTGTACAGTTTCTTGAAGTTGGAAATGACCTGCTGGTCCATGGGCTGCAGGAGAGGAGTGGTATTAGGAGGCAAAAACTTCACCTTAATGAAGCTCATGTCCCCATAAAGTCGCTCTGCCACGTCTGTAGGATGACCAGGGGCATTGTCTAACACCAGGAGGCACTTAAGGTCTAATTTCTTTTCAGTTAGGTAATCTTTCACATTGGGGGCAAATGCATGGTGTAACCAGTTATAGAAAAATTCCCTAGTGACCCATGCCTTACTGTTTGCCCTCCACAGCACACACAAATTATCCTTGAGGACATTCTTTTGCCTGAACGCTCTGGGAGTTTCAGAGTGATACACTAATAAAGGCTTAACTTTGCAATCACCACTAGCATTGGCACACATCAACAAAGTAAGCCTGTCTTTCATAGGCTTATGTCCTGGGAGTGCCTTTTCCTCCTGAGTAATGTAGGTCCTGCTTGGCATTTTCTTCCAGAACAGGCCTGTTTCATCACAATTAAACACTTGTTCAGGTTTCAGTCCTTCAGTTTCTATGTACTCCTTGAATTCATGCACATATTTTTCAGCCGCTTTGTGGTCCGAACTGGCAGCCTCACCATGCCGTATCACACTATGTATGCCACTACGCTTCTTAAATCTCTCAAACCAACCTTTGCTGGCCTTAAATTCACTCACATCATCACTAGTTGCAGGCCTTTTTTTAATTAAATCCTCATGCAACTTCCTAGCCTTTTCACATATGATCGCTTGAGAGACGCTATCTCCTGCTAGCTGTTTTTCATTTATCCACACCAATAAGAGTCTCTCAACATCTTCCATCACTTGCGATCTTTGTTTCGAAAACACAGTTAAACCTTTGGCAAGAACAGCTTCCTTGATTGCCGTTTTCTTGCCCACAATAGAAGAGATGGTTGATTTAGGTTTCTTGTACAACCTGACCATGTCGGTGATACGCACTCCACTTTCATACTTATCAATGATCTCTTTCTTCATTTCAATAGGAATTCTAACCCTTATTGCTGTAGGGTTGGAACTAGAAGCTTTCTTGGGGCCCATGGTCACTTATTTTCCAGAAACAGCACCGAAAACACTGTAATAATACGAAATATTCCGATTGTATGCTTGAATGTTACCCCGGAGGCTGGCTGGTAAACAATGGCACAGGCGGCACATGTGAGGCTGGCTGAGGGCGCACATTGGACGCGTCTCGGACGAAGGCCGCTGAGTGGGTTTTTGTCCACTATGCGGGGCAAAATTTTAGCGATCAAAGCGTCCGCTATGCGGATTGTCCGTTATGCAAGGCGTCCGTTATGCGGGGGTCCACTGTATATATATATATGTCGTGCCGAATATGTAAAACTGGTCAATTAGCAAGAACTCATTTAAAATTAAGTCCTTTCTGAAATTTTCTCTTATACGTTTAAAGATATGTTTTTTTCATTAATATTAATATAAAATTTTTAATTTTGCACCAAAAGAATCTTAGAAAACTTACCTAACCTTATTTTAACAAGAGCAATTTATTTTAGCCTAACCCAACTAAATATATTTTAAATACGTTTGAAATAATTTAGTACTAAACAAACACAATCAAATATATTTTTTCGTTAGGTTCAGAATAATTTTGGTGAAATTATTGCATACACAAATTTTCACTTGTCCTATATGGCAAGATGAACGTTGGTATTTAAGCCAAGATCGCAAGTTCTGCCTATTCGGCACGACATATATATATATATATATATATATATATATATATATATATATATATATATATATATATATACGTGTACCATCGCTAGATAACAGGGATATCTTGCTACTCCTACTTACACTTTGGTCACACTTCACAGACACGCACATGCATATATATATACATACATCTAGGTTTTTCTCCTTTTTCTAAATAGCTCTTGTTCTTCTTTATTTCTTCTATTGTCCATGGGGAAGTGGAAAAGAATCTTTCCTCCATAAGCCATGCGTGTCGTATGAGGCGACTAAAATGCCGGGAGCAATGGGCTAGTAACCCCTTCTCCTGTAGACATTTACTAAAAAAGAGAAGAAGACAAACTTTATAAAACTGGGATGCTTAAATGTGCGTGGATGTAGTGCGGATGACAAGAAACAGATGATTGCTGATGTTATGAATGAAAAGAAGTTGGATGTCCTGGCCGTAAGCAAAACAAAGCTGAAGGGGGTAGGGGAGTTTCAGTGGGGGGAAATAAATGGGATTAAATCTGGAGTATCTGAGAGAGTTAGAGCAAAGGAAGGGGTAGCAGTAATGTTAAATGATCAGTTATGGAAGGAGAAAAGAGAATATGAATGTGTAAATTCAAGAATTATGTGGATTAAAGTAAAGGTTGGATGTGAAAAGTGGGTCATAATAAGCGTGTATGCACCTGGAGAAGAGAGGAATGTAGAGGAGAGAGAGAGATTTTGGGAGATGTTAAGTGAATGTATAGGAGCCTTTGAACCAAGTGAGAGAGTAATTGTGGTAGGGGACCTGAATGCTAAAGTAGGAGAAACTTTTAGAGAGGGTGTGGTAGGTAAGTTTGGGGGTGCCAGGTGTAAATGATAATGGGAGCCCTTTGATTGAACTTTGTATAGAAAGGGGTTTAGTTATAGGTAATACATATTTTAAGAAAAAGAGGATAAATAAGTATACAAGATATGATGTAGGGCAAAATGACAGTAGTTTGTTGGATTATGTATTGGTAGATAAAAGACTGTTGAGTAGACTTCAGGATGTACATGTTTATAGAGGGGCCACAGATATATCAGATCACTTTCTAGTTGTAGCTACACTGAGAGTAAAAGGTAGATGGGATACAAGGAGAATAGAAGCATCAGGGAAGAGAGAGGTGAAGGTTTATAAACTAAAAGAGGAGGCAGTTAGGGTAAGATATAAACAGCTATTGGAGGATAGATGGGCTAATGAGAGCATAGGCAATGGGGTCGAAGAGGTATGGGGTAGGTTTAAAAATGTAGTGTTGGAGTGTTCAGCAGAAGTTTGTGGTTACAGGAAAGTGGGTGCAGGAGGGAAGAGGAGCGATTGGTGGAATGATGATGTAAAGAGAGTAGTAAGGGAGAAAAAGTTAGCATTTGAGAAGTTTTTACAAAGTAGAAGTGATGTAAGGAGGGAAGAGTATATGGAGAAAAAGAGAGAGGTTAAGAGAGTGGTGAAGCAATGTAAAAAGAGAGCAAATGAGAGAGTGGGTGAGATGTTATCAACAAATTTTGTTGAAAATAAGAAAAAGTTTTGGAGTGAGATTAACAAGTTAAGGAAGCCTAGAGAACAAATGGATTTGTCAGTTAAAAATAGGAGAGGAGAGTTATTAAATGGAGAGTTAGAGGTATTGGGAAGATGGAGGGAATATTTTGAGGAATTGTTAAATGTTGATGAAGATAGGGAAGCTGTGATTTCGTGTATAGGGCAAGGAGGAATAACATCTTGCAGGAGTGAGGAAGAGCCAGTTGTGAGTGTGGAGGAAGTTCGCGAGGCAGTAGGCAAAATGAAAGGGGGTAAGGCAGCCGGGATTGATGGGATAAAGATAGAAATGTTAAAAGCAGGTGGGGATATAGTTTTGGAGTGGTTGGTGCAATTATTTAATAAATGTATGGAAGAGGGTAAGGTACCTAGAGATTGGCAGAGAGCATGCATAGTTCCTTTGTATAAAGGCAAAGGGGATAAAAGAGAGTGCAAAAATTATAGGGGGATAAGTCTGTTGAGTATACCTGGTAAAGTGTATGGTAGAGTTATTATTGAAAGAATTAAGAGTAAGATGGAGAATAGGATAGCAGATGAACAAGGAGGCTTTAGGAAAGGTAGGGGGTGTGTGGACCAGGTGTTTACAGTGAAACATATAAGTGAACAGTATTTAGATAAGGCTAAAGAGGTCTTTGTGGCATTTATGGATTTGGAAAAGGCGTATGACAGGGTGGATAGGGGGGCAATGTGGCAGATGTTGCAGGTATATGGTGTAGGAGGTAGGTTACTGAAAGCAGTGAAGAGTTTTTACGAGGATAGTGAGGCTCAAGTTAGAGTATGTAGGAAAGAGGGAAATTATTTCCCAGTAAAAGTAGGCCTTAGACAAGGATGTGTGATGTCACCGTGGTTGTTTAATATATTTATAGATGGGGTTGTAAGAGAAGTGAATGCGAGGGTCTTGGCAAGAGGCGTGGAGTTAAAAGATAAAGAATCACTCACAAAGTGGGAGTTGTGCTCTTGGGAGATTCTGAAGAGAAGTTGCAGAGATTGGTGGATGAATTTGGTAGGGTGTGCAAAAGAAGAAAATTAAAGGTGAATACAGGAAAGAGTAAGGTTATGAGGATAACAAAAAGATTAGGTGATGAAAGATTGGATATCAGATTGGAGAGAGAGAGTATGGAGGAGGTGAATGTATTCAGATATTTGGGAGTGGACGTGTCAGCGGATGGGTCTATGAAAGATGAAGTGAATCATAGAATTGATGAGGGGAAAAGGGTGAGTGGTGCACTTAGGAGTCTGTGGAGACAAAGAACTTTGTCCTTGGAGGCAAAGAGGGGAATGTATGAGAGTATAGTTTTACCAACGCTCTTATAAGGGTGTGAAGCATGGGTGATGAATGTTGCAGCGAGGAGAAGGCTGGAGGCAGTGGAGATGTCATGTCTGAGGGCAATGTGTGGTGTGAATATAATGCAGAGAATTCGTAGTTTGGAAGTTAGGAGGAGGTGCGGGATTACCAAAACTGTTGTCCAGAGGGCTGAGGAAGGGTTGTTGAGGTGGTTCGGACATGTAGAGAGAATGGAGCGAAACAGAATGACTTCAAGAGTGTATCAGTCTGTAGTGGAAGGAAGGCGGGGTAGGGGTCGGCCTAGGAAAGGTTGGAGGGAGGGGGTAAAGGAGGTTTTGTGTGCGAGGGGCTTGGACTTCCAGCAGGCATGCGTGAGCGTGTTTGATAGGAGTGAATGGAGACAAATGGTTTTTAATACTTGACGTGCTGTTGGAGTGTGAGCAAAGTAACATTTATGAAGGGGTTCAGGGAAACCGGCAGGCCGGACTTGAGTCCTGGAGATGGGAAGTACAGTGCCTGCACTCTGAAGGAGGGGTGTAAATGTTGCAGTTTAAAAACTGTAGTGTAAAGCACCCTTCTGGCAAGACAGTGATGGAGTGAATTATGGTGAAAGTTTTTCTTTTTCGGGCCACCCTGCCTTGGTGGGAATCGGCCAGTGTGATAATTAAAAAAAAATAAATAATGCATGTACCATCCGACTTCCGACCAAGCTTGGCGCCAACCAACTGGTCATAAATCAAGAAAATTGCCGACATACTGGGTAGGGCATAATGTCAAACCTTTGCTATATAAACTACCTACATAGTACTGTAATGTAATGTACAATCATTATTTCATTCTTTTTACCATAATTTACTTCTGTTGATATATTTTACTCATTTATGTACTGTGTATTATGTATACATGGTAGTGAACTGTATTGTAAATTTTACATCTCATACAGTATCGTATGTTACTGATATCATTAAGTATTGTCGACACAGTGGAATGGGAGAATACCACTGGTAGTGTCATCCTGCCAGAATGTCCTATAATCTATGCCCTAAGTAAAGAGAAACAACTCTGCAACATGTGTAATACGTATTCGGCTGGCTGGCTGGCTGGCTGGCTGGCTGGCTGGCTGCCTGCCTGCCTGACTGGCTGCCTGACTGACTGAATTTGGATCTCTCTCCATCTGTATCTGTCTCTCTGTCTCTGTCTCTGTCTCTGTCTCTGTCACTCTCTGTCTCTGTTACTCTCTGTCTCTGTCTCTGTCTCTCTGTCTCTCTCTCTGTCTCTCTCTGTCTCTCTCTCTCTCTCTCTCTCAAGTGCTATACAGTGCATCTGGGCTCCAGTGCCCTAAATTCATAATAATATTAATAATTATTATTACGTATTATTATTGCAGTAATACGTATGTACTAATATTAATACAGTGCACCCCCGCCTTACGTTCAGCTTCCAATGCGACCAATTATGTAAGTGTATTTATGTAAGTGCTTTTGTACGTATATTTTTGGGGGGTCTGAAATGGACTAATCTAATTCACAATATTCCTTATGGGAACAAATTCGTTCGGTAACGGCACCTGAACATACTTCTGGAATGAAATTATATCGTAAGGCAGGGGTCCACTGTAATAACAATATTATTATTAAACTATAATATAATATAGTGCTTACTCATTACTTACCTTAAAATATCTGTAGTCTTAATGTAGAGTGAGAGGCAAGTAAACAAGATTAAATGAATAAACGAGAGAGAGAGAATGAGAGTGTAGAAGGTTCGTGAGTATTGTAAACAAACTAGCTGTTGTTGTTGTTGTTGTTACCAGCACGGACATGAATGGTTTTTGTTCACTCTGTCGAGCTGACTGGAAAGACATCTCATATTTATGTTAATTTATATGTTACAAAGCCTGTTTATTATATAATTTTGATAAAAAAATCATAGATGGAATAAGCAAAATGTCTATATTAACGTTTTATACACATTTAATGTGCCTCAGAGTGATTATCATTGTCTTTTTATTATCATTATTAATATGGCATCTTCAAATCCAATAACACACTCTTAATGATTTTAATGTGTACCTACACACCAGAACAGGTGTAAGATGTGGAGTTTAACCCTTTCGGGGTTTCGGCCATACTAGTACGGCTTATGCGCCAGGGTTTTTACATACTAGTACGCATAAATCTTAAGTTAATTTTAAGCCTGCCATTAATGCTATGCATTCAAGTGGCTTTGGCATGCTGCATTTTACTGTATTCTTTTGTACTTCGCTGTATCATGTTCAAATTAATAAATAAATAAATAAATAAATAAACAAACTCTAGCGCCCTCAAATCTAGCAAGAGAAAGGCCTACATATGAAAGAATGGGTCTATGTGGTCAGTGTGTGCAGTGTAAAAAAAATCATGCAGCAAACAGTGCATAATGAAAAAAAAGACCGTGTTTTTGGTTTAAAACAGCGACTTTGCAGTGTATTTTCGTATGATATTTATGGTTGTGTTCTAGTTTTCCTGGTCTCATTTTATAGAATGGAAGACATATTACAGAAATTGAGGTGATTTTTTATTGGTTTCACAATGAAAAGTACCTTGAAATTGAGCTCAAAGTAGTAGAAATGTTCGATTTTTGCCAAAGTTCAAAAGTAAATAAATCAAGCCACGTGTCCAATACACGTCAACTGGTAAGTCTAATATTCTTTGACAAGTGTGCTGATATTATTTATACCATTTCTACACTAACACAGTAGTCTGCATAACAGTAAATCTTCTATTTTTTGTGAGAATAATAATTCAAAGTGGAAAGCAAAACATATGTAACAGAGACCTGGGGACATGACTAATGAACAGAGGAAATGTTATTTTAGTGCCAGGAATGTCTGTCTTGTTTATTCTGGACCCTATTTGGAGATTGGCATCTTTTGAAATTTGTGTGAAATTGGCAAAATTGCCAATTTCAGACCACTTTGTTGGATAGTTGAAATTAGTAAATGGGTGGTTTCTTGTACTCATTCGATAGAAAAAATGGAGTTCTAGCGAAATAGTTATGATTTTTGTCGACTGGTACATGGGAATTTGCCAAAAATAGGGCTCAAAGTGGGCGAAATCTCCGATACGTAAACATCGTCGAGATCACTAACTTTGTGAGAGCATAATTCCATAAGTTTTCCATCAAATTTCATACTTTTGGTGTCATTATGATCGGGAAAAGATTCTCTATCGTTTCATAAGATTTTTTTTTTTTTTTTTTCAAAGAATTTCTGACCCTGAGTTCAAGTTTAGGAGAGGACCTGCCGACTGTGAAAGGGTTAAGCATGATAGGCATTCATTATACAATATCCGTGACTGGTTGTTCAAAATAGATGTGTTTTTAGTTGAGGCAATAGTACAATCTAAAATTGGGCTCTGATATGAATGCATTAAACTGTCTTAAATGTAGTGCCACACCAAGGAATTAGGGCCTATTTTTCCTGTAGTTTCTGAAGGTTGAATCAGAGTTTGCCTCAGAATTATGTGGGTTGATTAACCTTGGCCATCTTCCTTGTTAGTACAGACACCTCCCTCTTGAAATGAGTATATTTTAATGAGCCCCATTTCCTTTACATAACTTTTAGAAGTCTCCCCTTTAACCCTTTCAGGGTCCATGCCATAGTTCTACGGCTTTGAGTTGAGGGTCCAAACCGTAGTTCTACACCATGAGCTCAGCTCACTCTGATAAGCTGTGAGTGGTAAATTTGGGCCTAAATATGAGAGAATACATCTATGTAGCATGTGTGCACCACATAAAACAAATCCTGCAGCACAGTGCATAATGAGAGGAAAAAAAATTGAGACCGTATTATGGTCTCAATTAAAACAGCGACTTTGCAGTGTTTTTTTCTGTTTTTTATAGTTGTATTTGCGATTTATTGGTCTCATTTGATAGAATGGAAGACATATTACAGAAATAGAGATGATTTTGATTTGTTTTAGTACTAGAGGTGGCCTCAAAATAAGCTCAGAGTAGCGGAAATGTTAAATTTTTGCCAATGTTCAAGAGTAAACAAATGACCTCACATGTCTAATACACGCCAGCTGGTGAGTCTAATATACGTTCACAAATATGGTGATATTATTTATAAAATTATTACAATATCTTCTATTTTTTGGTTTGAATAAAAATTCATTATTTGAATAAAAATTCAAAATGGAATTAATTTGTAAAGCCTGAAAACATAACTAATGAACAGAGGAAATGTTAATTTAGTGCCAGGAATGCCTGCATTGTTTATTCTGAACCCTGTTTTGAAATTGGAATATTTTGTCCTTTGTGTTAAATTGGCCAAATTACTAATTTCCAGTCACTTTATTTTGTAATTGAAACAATTGACTTGGTGATTTCATGTGCTCAGTCAATAGAATAGAAGTAATACTAGTGAAATACCTAAGAATTTGGTCGGCTGGAATAATGTAATTGGCCTAAAATGGGAGTCAAATTTGGCAAAATCGCTGATGCGTAAATATCACTGACACATCAAAATTTGTGAGAGCATAATTTCATAAATTTTCCATCAAACTTCATACTTTTTGTTTTATTACCTCCAGAAAAAGATTCTCTACCATTTCATAAGAAAAAATAACAAAATAATTTTTTTGAAAATTCTTGGACTCTGGTGCACACTTTGAAATTTGGCTTCTGGACCCTGAAAGGGTTAAATGTTAACATTTTCTCGTCCCCCCTTTAAATGGAGATGCTGTCCCATGGGTGGCTACCCCATAATTGCCAGTGACTTCTATATCACTGACAGTATATTTATGTATGTAAAGTTACTGATATCATAGTTAGGTGTGGCCAAATTTTTTATGATTGTCACATTAATTTCATTTAGGCTATTGCAATATCAATGCTTGTGGGATTTTTCTAATGTTATAATATTCATCCTTCTGGCTGTGGACGCTGGTGTGCCTGAGGGCACTTCTGGTATCCTTCTATCTCTCTCCCTCCCTTACTCACTCCATGTGAAAACATCCTTTGGGAACGTACTTGCTTGGACATCCTCCTCTTTTCTGCAATTTTGCAAGCACCTGATGAGGTGCTGATTGCAACATGAAAGGCCTAGAGCTATCATTCTACTCCTCCCATGATTGTTTTGCATCCTCTATTGCTTGGTTTGCAATATTTGATAGAGTACCGCACCAGAGACTGTTACAGTGAATCCTCGGTTATCTGCTGTTCCGTTTATCGGCCAGCTCGCTTATCGGCTGTTTTTTTGGCTTCTGTTTATTGGTCATTATTTTGCTTATCGGCCGGTAATGCTCATGCGTTCCTGAGTCAGTGTAACTGTGTCACTGGCTGAGTGAGGAAGCTTCTGCTCATTCATCCAAACATTTCACTATAAATCAGTGTTTTTCTTTGTTATTAAGTGTAACTGCGAAATAAGTAAGCATGGCCCCAAAGAAAGTTCCTAGTGAAGCTCCTGTGGTAAAGAAAGTGAGAAACACAATGGAATTTAAGAGAGAAGTGATTGAAAAATTTGAGAGTGGTATGTGAGTGTTGGAACTTGCCAGGATGTATGGGAAAAACAAATCTACCGTCACTGTCATCCTGGCAAAGAAAGAACAAATCAAGGAAGTTGATGTTGTGAAAGGAGTAAATGTGATAACAAACCAAAGGTTACCAATAATGGAAGATATGGAAAAGTTATTATTGTTGTAGATCAGGGAAAAACAATTAGTGGGAGATAGTGTTGTGGAGTCAGTGATCTGTGAGAAGGCAAAGCAGTTGTATGTGGATCTAGTAAATAAAATGCCTGGAACAAGTGCTGCTGTTAGTGAATTTAGGGCCAGCAAAGGCTGGTTTTAGAGATTTAAGAAGTGTAGTGGCATACGCAGTGTGGTAAGGCATGGAGAGGCTGCAAGTTCTCATAAATGTGTGGCTGAAAAATTTGTGCAAGATTTCAAGGGGTATGTAGAAGCTAAAGGATTCCTCCCCCAACAAGTGCTCACTTGTTATGAAACAGGCTTGTTTTGGAAGTAAATGCTAAAGAGGACCTACATTATGCAGGAGGAAAAGGCCCTGCCTGGACACAAGCCTATGAAAGACAGGCTCACTCTTTTGTTCTGTGCTACACTATCGGGGATTTCCTAGCCATGTATAGCCCTTCTTGTTTAGCGCTTCTCTTTGATTATAATAATAATACTGGGGATTTCAAAGTGAAGCCTTTACTGGTGTATCACTCTGAAAATCCCAGAGTGTTCAAAAAACACAGTTTTTTCAAGAGTAAATTGTGTGTGACATGGAGGGCTAACAATAATGCATGGGTCACAAAGCAAATTTTCAAAGAGTGGGTGAATGATGTGTTTGACTCGAGTGTGAAAAAAATCCTCCTGGAACATAAATTGCCACTCAAGTGCATCCTGGTACTGGACAATGCTCCTGCTCATCCTCCAAACTTGGTAGATCTATTGTCTGTGGAATTCCGTTTCATCACAGTGAAGTTCTTACCTCCTAACACCACTCCTCTCATCCAGCCCATGGACCAGCAGGACATTTCTAACTTCAAAAAATTGTACACCAAAGCAATGTTTCAAAGGTGCTTTGAAGTGACCTCGGACACAGATTTGACCCTAAGAGAGTTCTGGAAGAATCGCTTCAATATCCTCCATTGCATAAGCCATATAGGTAAGGCTTGGGAGGGAGTGACTTCCAGGACTTTGAACTCTGCTTGGAGAAAATTGTGCCCAAAATGTGTCCAAGAGAGGAATTCTGAAGGGTTTGGGGCTGACCCTGAGGACACTATGCCTGTTGTGGAATCCATTGTATCTCTGGGCAAGTCCATGGGGTTGAAGGTTAGTGGTGAGGATGTGGAAGAGTTGATGGAGGACCACAGGGAAGAGCTAACCACTGAAGAGCTGCAAGAGTTTCATCTGGAACAGCAATAGACCACAGCTCAGGAACTTGCTTCAGAGGAGGAGAAAGAGGGAGTGAAGGAGGTGCCTTCTTCAGAGATTAAGGAGATTTGTGCAGTGTGGACTAGGGTGCAAGCTTTTGCTGAGAAATATCACCCTGACCAAGCTGAAACAAGCTGCATCTGCAACAGGTTCAGTGACAGAACCTTGTCCCTCTTCAGGGAAATCTTAAAGAGACACCAGAAACAATGCTCTCTGGACAGATATTTTGTGTGACAGAGGTCCAGTGACTCAAGATGGTCCTAGTGGCATTAAAAGACAAAGAAGAGAAGTAACCCCAGATAGGGCTTTGATACCTGAAGTCCTTATGGAGGAGGATTCCCCTTCCAAACAATAAACTCCACCCTATTTTCCATAAGCCAACAACAGTCTTCAATGAAGGTATGTAATACTGATTTAATTGTTCATGTATTTATTTTATTTAGTTCTCATTGGTTTGTGTATGTAAAACTATAATTATTCTCTAAAAAATGTATTTTTTTGTTAATATTTTTTGGGTGTCCGGAACAGATTAATTGTATTTACATTAATTCTTATGGGAATAATTATTTCGGTTATTGGCCATTTCAGTTTTAGGCCAGCCTTCTGGAACAGATTACAGCCGATAACCGAGGGTATACTGTATATATATATATATATATATATTTTTATTATCACACTGGCCGATTCCCACCAAGGCAGGGTGGCCCGAAAAAGAAAAACTTTCACCATCATTCACTCCATCACTGTCTTGCCAGAAGGGTGCTTTACACTACAGTTTTTAACTGCAACATTAACACCCCTCCTTCAGAGTGCAGGCACTGTACTTCCCATCTCCAGGACTCAAGTCCGGCCTGCCGGTTTCCCTGAACCCCTTCATAAATGTTACTTTGCTCACACTCCAACAGCACGTCAAGTATTTAAAACCATTTGTCTCCATTCACTCCTATCAAACACGCTCATGCATACCTACTGGAAGTCCAAGCCCCTCGCACACAAAACCTCCTTTACCCCCTCTCTCCAACCTTTCCTAGGCCGACCCCTACCCCGCCTTCCTTCCACTACAGACTGATACACTCTTGAAGTCATTCTGTTTCGCTCCATTCTCTCTACATGTCCGAACCACCTCAACAACCCTTCCTCAGCCCTCTGGACAACAGTTTTGGTAATCCCGCACCTCCTCCTAACTTCCAAACTACGAATTCTCTGCATTATATTCACACCACACATTGCCCTCAGACATGACATCTCCACTGCCTCCAGCCTTCTCCTCGCTGCAACATTCATCACCCATGCTTCACACCCATATAAGAGCGTTGGTAAAACTATACTCTCATACATTCCCCTCTTTGCCTCCAAGGACAAAGTTCTTTGTCTCCACAGACTCCTAAGTGCACCACTCACTCTTTTTCCCTCATCAATTCTATGATTCACCTCATCTTTCATAGACCCATCCCCTGACACATCCACTCCCAAATATCTGAATACATTCACCTCCTCCATACTCTCTCCCTCCAATCTGATATTCAATCTTTCATCACCTAATCTTTTTGTTATCCTCATAACCTTACTGTTTCCTGTATTCACCTTTAATTTTCTTCTTTTGCACACCTTACCAAATTCATCCACCAATCTCTGCAACTTCTCTTCAGAATCTCCCAAAAGCACAGTGTCATCAGCAAAGAGCAGCTGTGACAACTCCCACTTTGTGTGTGATTCTTTATCTTTTAACTCCACGCCTCTTGTCAAGACCCTCGCATTTATTTCTCTTACAACCCCATCTATAAATATATTAAACAACCACGGTGACATCACACATCCTTGTCTAAGGCCTACTTTTACTGGGAAATAATTTCCCTCTTTCCTACATACTCTAACTTGAGCCTCACTATCCTCGTAAAAACTCTTCACTGCTTTCAGTAACCAACCTCCTACACCATACACTTGCAACATCTGCCACATTGCCCCCCTATCCACCCTATCATACGCCTTTTCCAAATCCATAAATGCCACAAAGGCCTCTTTAGCCTTATCTAAATACTGTTCACTTATATGTTTCACTGAAAACACCTGGTCCACACACCCCCTACCTTTCCTAAAGCCTCCTTGTTCATCTGCTATCCTATTCTCCGTCTTACTCTTAATTCTTTCAATAATAACTCTACCATACACTTTACCAGGTATACTCAGCAGACTTATCCCCCTATAATTTTTGCACTCTCTTTTATCCCCTTTGCCTTTATACAAAGGAACTATGCATGCTCTCTGCCAATCCCTAGGTACCTTACCCTCTTCCATACATTTATTAAATAATTGCACCAACCACTCCAAAACTATATCCCCACCTGCTTTTAACATTTCTATCTTTATCCCATCAATCCCAGCTGCCTTACCCCCTTATATTTTACCTACTGCCTCACGAACTTCCCCCACACTCACAACTGGCTCTTCCTCACTCCTACAAGATGTTATTCCTCCTTGCCCTATACACGAAATCACAGCTTCCCTATCTTCATCAACATTTAACAATTCCTCAAAATATTCCCTCCATCTTCCCAATACCTCTAACTCTCCATTTAATAACTCTCCTCTCCTATTTTTAACTGACAAATCCATTTGTTCTCTAGGCTCTCTTAACTTGTTAATCTCACTCCAACACTTTTTCTTATTTTCAACAAAATTTGTTGATAACATCTCACCCACTCTCTCATTTGCTCTCTTTTTACATTGCTTCACCACTCTCTTAACCTCTCTCTTTTTCTCCATATACTCTTCCCTCCTTGCATCACTTCTACTTTGTAAAAACTTCTCATATGATAACTTTTTCTCCCTTACTACTCTCTTTACATCATCATTCCACCAATCGCTCCTCTTCCCTCCCGCACCCACTTTCCTGTAACCACAAACTTCTGCTGAATACTCTAACACTACATTTTTAAACCTACCCCATACCTCTTCGACCCCATTGCCTATGCTCTCATTAGCCCATCTATCCTCCAATAGCTGTTTATATCTTACCCTAACTGCCTCCTCTTTTAGTTTATAAACCTTCACCTCTCTCTTCCCTGATGCTTCTATTCTCCTTGTATCCCATCTACCTTTTACTCTCAGTGTAGCTACAACTAGAAAGTGATCTGATATATCTGTGGCCCCTCTATAAACATGTACATCCTGAAGTCTACTCAACAGTCTTTTATCTACCAATACATAATCCAACAAACTACTGTCGTTTCGCCCTACATCATATCTTGTATACTTATTTATCCTCTTTTTCTTAAAATATGTATTACCTATAACTAAACCCCTTTCTATACAAAGTTCATTCAAAGGGCTCCCATTATCATTTACACCTGGCACCCCAAACTTACCTACCACACCCTCTCTAAAAGTTTCTCCTACTTTAGCATTCAGGTCCCCTACCACAATTACTCTCTCACTTGGTTCAAAGGCTCCTATACATTCACTTAACATCTCCCAAAATCTCTCTCTCTCCTCTGCATTCCTCTCTTCTCCAGGTGCATACACGCTTATTATGACCCACTTCTCGCATCCAACCTTTACTTTAATCCACATAATTCTTGAATTTACACATTCATATTCTCGTTTCTCCTTCCATAACTGATCATTTAACATTACTGCTACCCCTTCCTTTGCTCTAACTCTCTCAGATACTCCAGATTTAATCCCATTTATTTCCCCCCACTGAAACTCTCCTACCCCCTTCAGCTTTGTTTCACTTAGGGCCAGGACATCCAACTTCTTTTCATTCATAACATCAGCAATCATCTGTTTCTTGTCATCTGCACTACATCCACGCACATTTAAGCATCCCAGTTTTATAAAGTTTTTCTTCTTCTCTTTTTTAGTAAATGTCTACAGGAGAAGGGGTTACTAGCCCATTGCTCCCGGCATTTTAGTCGCCTCATACGACACGCATGGCTTACGGAGGAAAGATTCTTTTCCACTTCCCCATGGACAATAGAAGAAATAAAGAAGAACAAGAGCTATTTAGAAAAAGGAGAAAAACCTATATGTATGTATATATATATGCATGTGCGTGTCTGTGAAGTGTGACCAAAGTGTAAGTAGGAGTAGCAAGATATCCCTGTTATCTAGCGTGTTTATGAGACAGAAAAAGAAACCAGCAATCCTACCATCATGCAAAACAGTTACAGGTTTCTGTTTCAGAGTCATCTGGCAGGACGGTAGTACTTCCCTGGGTGGTTGCTGTCTACCAACCTACTACCTATATATATGTATATATATATATATATATATATATATATATATATATATATATATATATATATATATATATATATATATATATATATATATATATATATATCCCTTTGACTGTCGAAGGGCCAAATCCTGAAGTTGCTTCTGGTGTCGCAAAATATTCGAAAAAAAAAAAAAATAATTTTTTCTCATGAAATGATAGAGAATCTTTTCCCGATTGTAAAGACACCAAAAAAACGAAATTTGATGGAAAACTGACGGAATTACGCTCTCGCGAAGTTAGCGACTTCGGCGATATTTAAAAATCGGCAATTTCGCCCACTTTGAGCCCTATTTTCGGCTAATTCCCTTATTCCAGTCAACCAAACTCATAACTATTTCTTCAGAACTCTATTTTTTCTATCGATTGAGTACAAGAAACTGCCCATTTACCGATTTCAACTACCCAATAACATGGTCAGAAATTTGCAATTTGGCCAATTTCACGAAAATTAAAAAATATGACAATTTCAAAATAAGGTCCAGAATGAACAATGCAGACATTCCTGGCTCTAAAATAACATTTTCTTTGTTCATCAGTCATGTCTCCAGGTCCCTGTGATATTACTCTTGCTTTTTATTTTGAAATTTTATTCAAACAAAAAATAGAAGATTTACTGTTATGCAGACTACTGCAATACTGTAATAATTGTAAAAATTACATCAACCCATTCATGACTGCGTATTAGAATGTCTATTTGGACATTTATTGGACAATGACATCATTTGTTCACTTTTGAACATCGGCAAAAATCAAACATTTCCTGTACTTTGTGCTCCATTTCCAGGTTCTTTTTATAGTAAAATTAATCAAAATCACCTCCATTTCTATAATATAGTTTCCATTCTATCAAATGAGACCAAGGAAACGAGAATACAACCACAAATACTATACGAAAATAGACCACAAAGTCGGCATTTTAATTAAAAAAAACGGTCGGAGTTTTTTTTTTCTCATTATGCACTGCGTGCTCCAGGATTTTTTTTATGTGGTGCACACTGACCACACAGACCCATTCTCTCACATGTGGGCCTACTAGCTTTCTCCTGCCTGATTTGAAGCCGCTAGAATTTATGAGTATATATACGTCAAACACGGTACCTCGCAAACGTATATATACGGCCGCGACAGTCAAAGGGTTAAATATGTATATATATATATATATATAATATATATATATATATATATATATATATATATATATATATATATATATATATATATATATATATATATATATATATATATATATATATATATATATATATATATATATATATATATATATATATATATATATACAATGGACCCCTGGTTAACGATATTTAACTGACCGAATTTGTTCCCATAAGGAATCGGCCAGTGTGATAATAATAAAAAATAAAATATTATATATATATATATATATATATATATATATATATATATATATATATATATATATACATATATATATATATATATATATATATATATTATCACATTATTATCACACTGGCCGATTCCCACCAAGGCAGGGTGGCCCGAAAAAGAAAAACTTTCACCATCATTCACTCCATCACTGTCTTGCCAGATGGGTGCTTTAAACTACAGTTTTTAAACTGCAACATTAACACCCCTCCTTCAGAGTGCAGGCACTGTACTTCCCATCTCCAGGACTCAAGTCCGGCCTGCCGGTTTCCCTGAATCCCTTCATAAATGTTACTTTGCTCACACTCCAACAGCACGTCAAGTATTAAAAACCATTTGTCTCCATTCACTCCTATCAAACACGCTCACGCATGCCTGCTGGAAGTCCAAGCCCCTCGCACACAAAACCTCCTTTACCCCCTCCCTCCAACCCTTCCTAGGCCGACCCCTACCCCGCCTTCCTTCCACTACAGACTGATACACTCTTGAAGTCATTCTGTTTCGCTCCATTCTCTCTACATGTCCGAACCACCTCAACAACCCTTCCTCAGCCCTCTGGACAACAGTTTTGGTAATCCCGCACCTCCTCCTAACTTCCAAACTACGAATTCTCTGCATTATATTCACACCACACATTGCCCTCAGACATGACATCTCCACTGCCTCCAGCCTTCTCCTCGCTGCAACATTCATCACCCACGCTTCACACCCATATAAGAGCGTTAGTAAAACTATACTCTCATACATTCCCCTCTTTGCCTCCAAGGACAAAGTTCTTTGTCTCCACAGACTCCTAAGTGCACCACTCACTCTTTTTCCCTCATCAATTCTATGATTCACCTCATCTTTCATAGACCCATCCGCTGACACGTCCACTCCCAAATATCTGAATACGTTCACCTCCTCCATACTCTCTCCCTCCAATCTGATATTCAATCTTTCATCACCTAATCTTTTTGTTATCCTCATAACCTTACTCTTTCCTGTATTCACCTTTAATTTTCTTCTCTTGCACACCCTATATATATATATATATATATATATATATATATATATATATATATATATATATATATATATATATATATATATATATATATATATATATATATATGCACACACACACACACACACACACACACACACACACACACACACACACACACACACACACACACACACACACACACACACACACACACACACACACACAACAACCACTGTGGAAGAATAGTGAAATTCCAAGTGCTTTCGTAACTTCTCACATTATCAAGGAACTATAAAAACAACACATCAAAGGAAGGCATATAAAGGGTTAAGACTACACCTCACCATTACATCCCACAACAAAGAAACACCTGATGTGTGACGACACCCAACTCATAAGAAAGGAAGAGCACTGCAGCAGGCCTGTTGGCCCATACTAAGCAGGTCCTTCACAATCTATCCCACTAACAAAATATTTTCCAAACCCTAGTACTCTACCCAAGATTTAAGATTTATTATTTGTTTAATATAGTATTAAATTCTTCTCAAATTTTATTAATTATAACTGAATCTAATTTATATAAACCAAAGGAAATATTCATATTATTTTCAAAACTACTTTCTATGAAACATGATTCAATTATATTCCTGTCGACCATGGACTTGCTTGATATAATTCCTGTCAACCATGGACTTGCTTGATAAAACTTTCTCAGCCTTTTGATAATCAGTTGGATAGTTAAAATAATGGTGAAAATAATATGAATATTTCCTTTGGTTTATATAAATTATATTATTTTTATTATATTTATTATCACACTGGCCGATTCCCACCAAGGCAGGGTGGCCCGAAAAAGAAAAACCTTCACCATCATTCACTCCATCACTGTCTTGCCAGAAGGGTGCTTTACACTACAGTTTTTAAACTGCAACATTAACACCCCTCCTTCAGAGTGCAGGCACTGTACTTCCCATCTCCAGGACTCAAGTCCGGCCTGCCGGTTTCCCTGAATCCCTTCATAAATGTTACTTTGCTCACACTCCAACAGCACGTCAAGTATTAAAAACCATTTGTCTCCATTCACTCCTATCAAACACGCTCACGCATGCCTGCTGGAAGTCCAAGCCCCTCGCACACAAAACCTCCCTTACCCCCTCCCTCCAACCCTTTCTAGGCCGACCCCTACCCCGCCTTCCTTCCACTACAGACTGATACACTCTTGAAGTCATTCTGTTTCGCTCCATTCTCTCTACATGTCCGAACCACCTCAACAACCCTTCCTCAGCCCTCTGGACAACAGTTTTGGTAATCCCGCACCTCCTCCTAACTTCCAAACTACGAATTCTCTGCATTATATTCACACCACACATTGCCCTCAGACATGACATCTCCACTGCCTCCAGCCTTCTCCTCGCTGCAACATTCATCACCCACGCTTCACACCCATATAAGAGCGTTGGTAAAACTATACTCTCATACATTCCCCTCTTTGCCTCCAAGGACAAAGTTCTTTGTCTCCACAGACTCCTAAGTGCACCACTCACTCTTTTTCCCTCATCAATTCTATGATTCACCTCATCTTTCATAGACCCATCCGCTGACACGTCCACTCCCAAATATCTGAATACGTTCACCTCCTCCATACTCTCTCCCTCCAATCTGATATTCAATCTTTCATCACCTAATCTTTTTGTTATCCTCATAACCTTACTCTTTCCTGTATTCACCTTTAATTTTCTTCTTTTGCACACCCTACCAAATTCATCCACCAATCTCTGCAACTTCTCTTCAGAATCTCCCAAGAGCACAGTGTCATCAGCAAAGAGCAGCTGTGACAACTCCCACTTTGTGTGTGATTCTTTATCTTTTAACTCCACGCCTCTTGCCAAGACCCTCGCATTTACTTCTCTTACAACCCCATCTATAAATATATTAAACAACCACGGTGACATCACACATCCTTGTCTAAGGCCTACTTTTACTGGGAAAAAATTTCCCTCTTTCCTACATACTCTAACTTATAATTAGTAAAATTTGGGAAGAATTTAATAATACAGGTCCTCCATCACAAATCCAGCATCATTGGGACCTGTAGTGTGCCGGATTACTGAGTTTGCCAGATTACAAAATGGTTAGGTTAGAATACACTTAATAAAATTAACCAACTTGACTTACACAGTTCATTGAACATCGGCAAAAATCGAACATTTCCGCTACTTTCAGCTCAATTTCAAGGTACTTTTCATCATGAAAGCAATCAAAATCATGTCTATTTCTGTAATATACTTCCATTTTATCAAATGAGTCCAAAAAAATGAGAATACAACCATAAAAACCATACGAAAATATACTGCAAAGAGGCGGCTAATGGCTGAGAAGTTAAATCCCTTATTTATCATTCATCTTTTTTATTTTTGTTGTACGTTAAGAAGCATTTTTCCATCATACATTGCCCAAGTTTCAATGAGATAGCCCAACAAACAACCGAGAGAAAAAAAATATTTACCAAAAATCATATATGGCAAGCCCAAGCCAGGTACTGGAAATAAGTCACTTTGTCTGACTTTTCTGGGTTATTCTAGGTTCTTTATACATATGCTGCTACGTATGATAATCTATGTAACTGTATTTGTGTATACCTGAATAAACTTATTTACTTCTAGTCTGTCGACTGAGTACAAGAAACCACCCATTCACTTATTTCAACTACCCAATAAAGTGGTCAGAAATTGGCAATTTGGCCGATTTCACACAAATTTCAACAGATGCCAATTTCAAAATAGGATCCAGAATAAACAATGCAGACATTCCTGTCACTAATATAACATTTTCTCTGTTCATTAGTCACAGCTACAGGCCCCTCTTATGTTACTCTTGCTTTTCATTTGGAATTTTTATTCAAAAAAAAATAGAAGATTTACTGTTATACAGACTGCTGCATTATTGTAATAATTGTATAAATAATGTCAAGCCATTCTTGACTCCGTACTGGAATTTGGACTGGCAGGCGGACAGGTATTGGACGGTGGCGTCATTAGTTTACTCTTGAACTTCGCTAAAGAATAGAACATTTTCACTACTGTGAGCACAATTTCAAAGTACTCTTCGTCATGAAAGCAATCAAAATCATATCTATTTCTGTAATATATCTTTCATTCAATCAAATGAGACCGAAAAAATGAGAATATAACCATAACAACCATACAAAAATATACCGCTAAGCGGCCACTAATGGCTGAGAAGTGAACTCCGCTATTTATGGTCTGATTTCTTTAATTTTTGGTGTACGTGAAGAAGTATCTTTCCATCATACATTGCCCAAGTTTCAATAAGATAACCCAAGAAACAACTCAGAAAATAATAATAATAATAATAATAATAATATCTTTATTTACTACACGTACATGTACAAGGTATACAGACCTAGCTGACATCAGTGACATACTACTGTATAGAAAGCCACTTGTTATGCAGAGTATTTCAAGAAAATTAGGTCAGTGTCCCAGGATAACACCCACACTAGTCAGCTGACACCCAGGTACCCATTTACTGATGGGTAAACATAGACAACAGGTATAAAGAAACACGCCTAATGTTTCTACCCTGGCTGGGAATCGAATATTTACCAAAAATAATATATGGCTAACCCAAGTCAGGTACTAAAAGTAAGCCACTTTGACTTTTTTTGGGTTATCCTAGGTTCTCTACACATATGCTGCTATGTGTGATAATCTATATAGAGAAAATAACTTTTGTTTCAGGTTTATGGTGCAGTACGAGTGTATATCACAGTTAGCCCTGTGCTACACTCCGTTTTCTCTAATATAAGCCCCAAGACAGGGATAGGAGAATAGTATTTGTATACCGTATCCTCTCCATACCTCCGTCGAACTGCTCAGTATTATGCCAAATATTATTCATTCTGTAGTATTTAACATGTTTTGTTATTTATATTGTTTCTTATGTCATATTAGATCAATTGTGATAGGCAAATAAGCTGTAGTGTTGATATTAGCATAATAATAAAGCATATTCTCCTGCTTCATGAGACTGAGCTCATGGCAACTGACAGTGACTTCAAAGCCACCTTCAAAGTTTATTCTCTATAAGGATTACAATGCTGAGTTTACAGAATTTGGTTATTGTGTGGTTTATATGTAGCAAAATAATAATTACAGAGGGTGCCACTAGAACACCTAGCATGGCTAGGCATTTCGGGCAGACTTAGATTAATTCTTAAATTTAAAATATTACAAATTATGAGGTAAGTTGGTATTATGGCTAAGTGACTAAATACTAGTTTGTGAGTTTAGCAATGTGAATGCTTTTGTTTTGGCACAATACATAGTTTCAGTATTGGAGTATCACAGGCCAACTTATGACTAGTTAGGATTCATTATTTTAAGATTGAGATTGATATTTCTGTTTATGGTCAAATGGGTGAGTGAGTGTAAGTGTGAACCACCAGGTGGTATTCGTGTAATTAGTTGACGGGGTGTATCAGGGAGATAAGATGTTTTCTAATGGTAGTTTTGAAGGTGATGAATGTGTTTGCAGTTCTAGAGTTTTCAGGTAGGGTGTTCCAGATTTTAGAGCCTTTGACATACATTGAATTTTTGTAAAGGTTTAGTCGGACACGGGGAATGTCATAGAGATGTTTGTGTCTGGTGCTATGCCTGTGGGTTCTGTCACAACTGTCAAGAAAGCATTTTAGGTCAAGGTTAATATTGGAATTTAAGGTCCTGTAGATGTAGATTGCACAGTAGTAAGTGTAGATGTACTGAACAGGGAGTAAGTTTAGATCTATGAAGAGTGGGGGGGGTGTTGCCAGGGATGGGATTTAGTGATTATTCTTACTGCGGCTTTTTGTTGGGTTATTATTGGCTATAGGTGTGTTGCTGCATTTGATCTCCAAACACAAATAGCATAGGTGAGGTATGGATAAATGAGTGGTATAGTGTGAGAAGGGCATTTTGTTGCACGTAGTATCGTATCTTGGAGAGGATCCCAACCGTTTTGGATACTTTTTTGGTTATGTGTTGGATATGGGTGCTGAAATTCAGGTTGTTGTCGAGGTATAGGCCTAGGAATTTGCCCTCATTATGTCTGGCAATTAGAGTGTTGTCGATCTTAATGTTAATTTGCGCATCTCCTGCTCTGCTACCAAACATAATACATATAGTAGGTTTTGTCAGTGTTAAGCGTAAGTTTATTGGCTGTCATGCAAGTCGATATTTTGATCAGCTCCTCGTTAACAATGGTGTTGAGGGTGGCAAGATTAGGGTGAGAGATGACATAAGTTGTGTCGTCAGCAGAGAGAATGGGGTTCATGTGTTGGGATACGTTTGGAAGATCATTGATGTATATGAGGAAGAGCAGGGGACCAAGGACACTTCCCTGCGGAACTCCAGTATCAAGTGGCCGTGTTGTTGATGCTCTTTCTTTAATGGTGACATACTGATACCTTTTAGTAAGGTAAGATTTGAAATATGCAAGTGCATGGCCTCTTATACCATAATGGTCAAGTTTGTGGAGTAGGATGACGTGGTCTACTGTGTCAAAAGCTTTTCTTAGGTCAATAAAAATTCCTAGTGGATATTCCTTATTTTCCAATGCTGTGTAAAGCAGATCTAGCATTTTTATGATTGCACCATTAGTGCTTTTATTTTTCCTGAATCCAAATTGGCAGGGGTTGAGTATGTTTTGTGCCGTTATAAATGAACATAGTCTCCTGTGCACGAGTTTCTCAAAGATTTTGGATAGCAATGGTAAGTTTGATATTGGCCTATAGTTGTTTAAATCTGTAGGGTCACCACCTTTATGTATTGGTGTAACCCTTGCCGTCTTGAGTAGTTTTGGGAAGGTGCTAGTTTCTAGTGACTTGTTAAAAAGTAATGAAATAGCATGTGAAAGGACATGGGCCGATCGCTTGTACAATAATGGTGGGACATGAGACAGATTTCCTGAGTTATTTTTAAGTGACTTTATAATCTCGATGACTTCCGTGGGCTCAGTTGGTGCAAGATAGAAGGAATTTGGGAAATTCCCATCTAGGTAGTCCCTGGCATGGGCATTGGTACTTGGGATTTTATTGGCAAGATTAGATCCTATGGTTGAGAAGAAGTCGTTTATCTTATTAGCTGTGTCAGTGGGATGCAGTGGTGTTTCATTAGGTTTAGTTAGGACAATATTCTTGTTTTTTTTCAGTTTGTGGGTCCCTAGAATCTGAGAGAGTGTTTTCCAGGTCTTTTTTATATCTCCTCTTGTGTCAGTGAATCTGCTGGAGTAGTATAGTTGTTTGACTTTCTTTATTATTTGGTGAGAACTGATGAATAGTGTTTAAGAATATCTTTGTGTATTAAGCCCTGTCTATATTGCTTTTCATGTTGGTGTTTCTTATCAATGGATTTCAGAATGGTGCTGGTTAGCCATGGCCAACCAAGCCGTTTGTTTGTGATCTGTTTCGTTTTTATAGGACAATGTTTGTTGTATAGTCTAAGTAATTTGTTAAGAAAAATGTCTGTCCAGTCATCAATACCATTGGCCTTGGAGAATTCTGTAGGCCAGTCAACAGTCTCTAGGTCAGCTGTGAACTTCCTTATTGAGGCCTCGTCATGGAGTCTAAATGAAACTTTGTTGTATTCAAGTGGTGGTTATCGTTAATGGATAATGTACTGTGTTGGTGCTTTACATAATGAGAAGCATTTCTTTTATTGGAACCATGGCTAGGGCTAAAAGTAAGCAGGTTAAAACAATAAATGGAGAAAAAGAAATTGGAATGACTTGTGCAGCAAGTAGCACCACCAAACAGTACCAGCAGGTTGGTGTGGCGACCCTGGAAATTTGAAATTATGCTAGCCAAAATTAGTGCTGAATAAATGAAGGAACCGAATAACTGATTGCCAGATTTGTGATGGTGGACCTGTACTACATTAAACAAATAATAAATCTTAATTCTTGGGTAGAGTACTAGGGTTGGGCAAATATTTAGTTAGTGGGATGGATTGCCAAGAACCTGCCTAGTATGGGCCAACAGGCCTTCTGCAGTGTTCATCCTTTCTTATGAGTCGGGTGTCGTCACGCGTCATGTGTTTCTTTGTTGTGGGATGTGATAGTGAGGTGTAGTCTTGACCCTTTATATGCCTTCGTTTGATGTGTTGTTGTTATAGTTCCTTGATAATGTGAGAAGTCATGAAAGTGCTTGGAATCTCACTATTCTTTCACAGTGGGTGTTTTTGCATATTTTGATATCGCCTGTTTACTGTGATCTTATTGCACACACACACACACACACACACACACACACACACACACACACACACACACACACACACAAATATATATATATATATATATATATATATATATATATATATATATATATATATATATATATATATATATATATATATATATAATATATATATATAAGTCTGTTGAGTGTACCTGGTAAAGTGTATGGTAGAGTTATAATTGAAAGAATTAAGAGTAAGACGGAGAATAGGATAGCAGATGAACAAGGAGGCTTTAGGAAAGGTAGGGGGTGTGTGGACCAGGTGTTTACAGTGAAACATATAAGTGAACAGTATTTAGATAAGGCTAAAGAGGTCTTTGTGGCATTTATGGATTTGGAAAAGGCATATGACAGGGTGGATAGGGGTGCAATGTGGCAGATGTTGCAAGTGTATGGTGTAGGAGGTAGGTTACTGAAAGCAGTGAAGAGTTTTTACGAGGATAGTGAGGCTCAAGTTAGAGTATGTAGGAAAGAAGGAAATTTTTTCCCAGTAAAGGTAGGCCTTAGACAAGGATGTGTGATGTCACCGTGGTTGTTTAATATATTTATAGATGGGGTTGTAAGAGAAGTAAATGCGAGGGTCTTGGCAAGAGGCGTGGAGTTAAAAGACAAAGAATCACACACAAAGTGGGAGTTGTCACAGCTGCTCTTTGCTGATGACACTGTGCTCTTGGGAGATTCTGAAGAGAAGTTGCAGAGATTGGTGGATGAATTTGGTAGGGTGTGCAAAAGAAGAAAATTAAAGGTGAATACAGGAAAGAGTAAGGTTATGAGGATAACAAAAAGATTAGGTGATGAAAGATTGAATATCAGATTGGAGGGAGAGAGTATGGAGGAGGTGAATGTATTCAGATATTTGGGAGTGGACGTGTCAGCGGATGGGTCTATGAAAGATGAGGTGAATCATAGAATTGATGAGGGAAAAAGAGTGAGTGGTGCACTTAGGAGTCTGTGGAGACAAAGAACTTTGTCCTTGGAGGCAAAGAGGGGAATGTATGAGAGTATAGTTTTACCAACGCTCTTATATGGGTGTGAAGCGTGGGTGATGAATGTTGCAGCGAGGAGAAGGCTGGAGGCAGTGGAGATGTCATGTCTGAGGGCAATGTGTGGTGTGAATATAATGCAGAGAATTCGTAGTTTGGAAGTTAGGAGGAGGTGCGGGATTACCAAAACTGTTGTCCAGAGGGCTGAGGAAGGGTTGTTGAGGTGGTTCGGACATGTAGAGAGAATGGAGCGAAACAGAATGACTTCAAGAGTGTATCAGTCTGTAGTGGAAGGAAGGCGGGGTAGGGGTCGGCCTAGGAAGGGTTGGAGGGAGGGGGTAAAGGAGGTTTTGTGTGCGATGGGCTTGGACTTCCAGCAGGCATGCGTGAGCGTGTTTGATAGGAGTGAATGGAGACAAATGGTTTTTAATACTTGACGTGCTGTTGGAGTGTGAGCAAAGTAACATTTATGAAGGGATTCAGGGAAACCGGCAGGCCGGACTTGAGTCCTGGAGATGGGAAGTACAGTGCCTGCACTCTGAAGGAGGGGTGTTAATGTTGCAGTTTAAAAACTGTAGTGTAAAGCACCCTTCTGGCAAGACAGTGATGGAGTGAATGATGGTGAAAGTTTTTCTTTTTCGGGCCACCCTGCCTTGGTGGGAATCGGCCGGTGTGATAATAATAATAATATATATATATATATATATATATATATATATATATATATATATATACAGTGGACCCTCAACCAGCAATATTAATCCGTTCCTGAGAGCTCATCATTAATTGAAATAATAGTTAGTCAAGTTAATTTTCCCCATAAGAAATAATGGAAATCAAATTAATCCATGCAAGACACCCCAAAGTATTGAAAAAAAAAAAATTTTGCACATGAAATATTAATTTTAATACACACAAACTGAAGAAGACATGCACAGTTACATGACACTTACCTTTATTGAAGATCTGGTGATGATTGATGGGATGGGAGGAGGGGAGACCGTTGATCTTCTTAGTGTTTAGAAGGGGAATCCCCTTCCATTAGCACTTGAGGTAGCAAGTCTTTTTCTGGGGTTACTTCCCTTGTTCTTTTAATGCCACTAGGACCAGCTTCAGAGTCACTGGACCTCTGTCGCACAACATATCTGTCCATAGATACCTGTACCTCTCGTTCCTTTATGACTTTCCTAAAGTGGTTCACAACATTGTCAGAGTACAGGTTGCCAACACGGCTTGCAGTAGCTGTGTCAGGGTGATTTTCATCAAAAAAGGTTTGCACTTCAAGCCACTTTGCACACATTTCCTTAATCTTAGAAGTAGGCAACTTCTTCAATTTCTCTATCCCCTCCTCCGAAGCAGTTTCCTCAGGTCTGCCCTCTTGCTGTTCAAGATGCTCTAGCAGCTCATCATTGGTTAGTCCTTCATTGTCCTCCTCCACCAGCTCTTCCACGTCCTCCTCACTAACCTCCAACCCCAAGGACTTCCCCAATGCCACAATGGATTCCTCAACTGGCAAAGGATTCTCAGGGTTAGCCTCAAGCCCTTCAAAATCTCTTTTGTCTACACATTCTGGCCACAGTTTTTTCCAAGCAGAGTTCAAGGTCCTCTTAGTCACTTTCTTCCAAGCCTTACCTATAATATTTACACAATTGAGGATGGTAAAATGATCTTTCCAAAACTCTCTTAGAGTCAGTTGAGTTTCTGAGGTCACTACAAAGCACCTTTCAAACATAGCTTTTGTGTACAGTTTCTTGAAGTTGGAAATGACCTGCTGGTCCATGGGCTGCAGGAGAGGAGTGGTATTAGGAGGCTAAAACTTTACCTTAATGAAGCTCATGTCCCTAGAAAGTCGCTCTGCCAAGTCTGAGGGATGACCAGGAGCATTGTCTAACACCAGGAGGCACTTAAGGTCTAATTTCTTTTCAATTAGGTAATTTTTCACATTGGGGGCAAATGCATGGTGTAACCAGTCATAGAAAAAGTCCCTAATGACCCATGCCTTACTGTTTGCCCTCCACAGCACACACAAATTAGCCTTGACGACATTGTTTTTCCTGAACACACTGGAAGATTCAGAGTGATACACCAATAAAGGCTTCACTTTGCAATCACCACTAGCATTGGCACACATCAACAGAGTAAGCCTGTCTTTCATAGGCTTATGTCCTGGGAGTGCCTTTTCCTCCTGAGTAATGTAGGTCCTGCTTGGCATTTTCTTCCAAAACAGGCCTGTTTCATCACAATTAAACACTTGTTGAGGTTTCAGTCCTTCACTGTCTATGTACTCCTTGAATTCCTGCACATATTTTTCAGCCGCTTTGTATTCCAAACTGGCAGCCTCACCATGCCTTATCACACTATGAATGCCACTACGCCTCTTAAATCTCTCAAACCAACCTTTGCTGGCCTTAAATTCACTCACATCACTAGTTGCTGGCATTTTTTTAATTAAATCGTCATGCAACTTCCTAGCCTTTTCACATATGATCGCTTGAGAGATGCTATCTCCTGCTATCTGTTTCTCGTTTATCCACACCAATAAGAGTCTCTGAACATCTTCTACCGCTTGCGATCTCAGTTTCGAAAACATAGTTGCACCTTTGGCAAGAACAGCTTCCTTGATTGCCGTTTTCTTGCCCACAATAGTAGCGATGGTTGATTGGGGTTTATTATACAACCTGACCAGCTCAGAGACACGCACTCCACTTTCATACTTAGCAATGATCTCTTTCTTCATCTCCATAGTAATTCTCACCCTTTTTGCTGTAGGGTTGGCACTAGAAGCTTTCTTGGGGCCCATGGTGACTTATTTTGCAGGTGCAATTACTACAAAGGCTGTGATAATATGAAATGTTCCAGTTGTATGTTTGGAAGCGACCGCGGTGGCTGGCTGCTGGCTTGTAAACACTGGCACCCACGGGACAAGTGAGGCGCGCTCAGGCCAAAGTGGACGCGTCTCATACGGAACGAATAGCACTCGTCGGGTTTTTAAGCGCTAGTCGAGGCAAAATTTTTGCGTTAAAATGTATCGCTAGTCAGATTTATCGTTAATCGATGCCATCGCTGGTTGAGGGTCCACTGTATATCCCCTTGACTGTTGCAGGCCCCTTTCTGAAACTGTCATTCTATGTCGTAAAATATTCGAAAAAAAAAAACAAATTATTTTTTCTTGTGAAAATGTTAAGATTATTTTTCTGATTGTTTGTCCCAAAAAATTTTTTTTGCCATCAGTACTTATCAAAATACATGAAATTGGTAGAAAATGAGCCACGTATGGCAACAGCAGTGACTTCTGCTCACCTGGTAAACTTTGGTTTACTTGTATTCGAAGGTTTCTTGTTATTCTCACTATTTTATTTTTTCACATAACTTATGTGGCCTGTGAGCCCAAAGTAAGGTGCAATGTACATATATACACTTGTATACAACACAATAAATGCACAATCATAATTATCAATATATTGTTTACAAAACTTGTTTACACAAACAAACAATACAAAAAGTTGTTTATTACTATTGTTTTATAATATATATACAAATGTAAAGGTCACTGGACATATTCCTATAAGTTCTGCAGCTTGTGGAACTCTTTGAAACATGGTTTCATGCACAATGGTATTTTACACTCCTTACACATAAAATGAGTGTGTCTGCATTTTTGTGAGCATTAGCAGGCAGTTGTGTTGGGTAGTTATCCTAGGTAAAGGGTCATGTGCCGTCATTCCTTTCTTCCTACCTTCCTGCATTCCTTTCCTACCTTCCTTCCTTCCTTACTTTTTTCTTCCTTTCATCTCGTCCTTCCTTCCTTCCCACCTTCCCTTCTTCCTTCCTTCTGGTTTCTATAATATATATACACATATATAGTCACTGGATAGTTTCATATAACTGCTATTATCTTCATTCAGCAAGCTTGTCTTGTGTGCGAGTGTGTGGCTTCTAATTCTTTTGAGTCAGGGTCGGCAGCTGTCAAAGTGACATATTGTCTCATTACTCACTCCCCCTACCGCCTGTCAAAACAATGGGGTCGGATGCTGCTTCCCCTCCATCCTATCTAATTATCTTTCTCCCTCATTCTGTCTCTTTCTCCTTCATTCGTCCTTCTCCTCCATTCTTCCTTCTCCTTCATTCTTTATTCTCCTTCATTCTTCATTCTTCTGGTATCCTGGGCATTGCTTTTGGTCTCAAACTCCTCAAAACTATGAAATTGATCTTCGCTGACACTTCCATCAGTGTCAGAGCATCACTTCGGAAGAGTCCCAGATTTGCTGGGGAGTCACATATTTCTTACTGCTAGGCATGCTGAACAAGGACAATTGAAATGGCATTCCCACAATGCACCACTGGCTCCCCAATTTGTTTTATATGGTGCACACTGACCATGGAGACCCATTCTCTCACATGTGGGCCTACCAGCTTTCTCATGCTTGATTTGAAGCCGCTAGAATTTACGCGTATAAATACGTCGGAAACAGTGGTGCATAAGTCGTACTATATGTACATTGGTCCCTCGTTTTTTGTAATTAATCCGTTCCTAGAGCCGTTACTAGAAACGAAATTTATGATTTACGAATCAATTTTCCCATAAGAAATAATGTAAATACAATTAATCCGTTCCTGACACCCAGAAGTATTAAAACAAAAAAATTTTTTACATGAAATATATATGTAGTACATAAACAATACAATGGGAAATGATGAATGAAACATTAACAGCATAACACTTACCTTTATTGGAGATTCTTCTTAGTGTATGGGAGACTGGAGGAGGAGAGAGAGTGGATTGTTTATAGTTTGGAAGGGGAATCCCCTTCCATCAACACCTCAGGTACCATTTGCTTTCCTGGGGTTGCTTCTCTTCTCTGTTTCTTAATGCCACTAGGACCACCTTGAGAGTCACTGGAGTCCTGTCTCACAAAATAACTGTGGAGAGAGCTCTGTTTCTGGCATCTCTTTAACACTTCCCTAAAATGGACCAAGACTTTGTCACTGTACATGTTGCCAACCTGACTTGCAACAACCTTGTTAGGGTGATGTTTCTCCATAAAGCTTTCCATCTTACCCCACATAGTAAAAATCTCTTTAATTTCTGAAGACGGCACCTTCTTCCATCTCTCTTCCTCCTCCTCTGCAGCAAGATTCTGAGCTGCGATGTGTTGCTCTTCCTGCTGAAGCTCCTGCAGCTCCTCAGTGGTGAGCTCTTCATTGTGGTCTTCCACCAATTATTCCACATTCTCCAAACTCACATCCAACCCCATGGAACTCCCCAGTGCCACAGTTGATTTTACAACAGACATAGGCTCATCAGGGTCAGTCCCAAATCCTTCAAAATCCCTCTTGTCGACACAATCTGGCCACAGTTTTCTCCAGGCAGAGTTCAAAGTCCTGGTAGTCACTCCCTCCCAAGCCATACCTATAAGGGTTATGCAATGGAGGATGCTGAAGTGTTCTCTCCAAAATCCCTTAGGGTCAAGTGAGTGTCTGTGGTCACAGTCAAGCACCTGTGAAACATTGCTTTTGTGTAGAGTTTTTTAAAGTTTGCAATGACCTGCTGGTCCATGGGTTGGAGGAAAGGAGTGGTATTCGGGGGCAAGAACTTTACTGTGATGAACCCAAACTCCTCGAAAATTAGGTCATCCAAGTTTGGAGGATGAGCAGGTGCATTGTCCATTACTAGCAGGCACTTGAGATCCAATTTCTTTTCCAGGAGGTAATTCTTCACACTAGGGCCAAACACTTCATTGAACCACTCAACGAAAATTTCCCTCGTGACCCATGCCTTACTATTAGATTTCCAAAACACACACAATTTACTCTTCATAACATTGTTTTTCCTGAACACTCTGGGATTTTTAGAATGGTACACTAGTAATGGCTTCACTTTGAAATCCCCACTAGCATTAGCACAGAACATTAGTGTCAGCCTGTCTTTCATAGGCTTGTGTCCTGGCATTGCCTTTTCCTCTTGTGTAATGAAGGTCCTCTTTGGCATTTTCTTCCAAAAGAGGCCTGTTTCGTCACAATTGAACACTTGTTCAGGTTTCATTCCTTCAGCCTCTATGTACTCCTGGAATTCATGCACATATTTTTCAGCCGCCTTGTGGTCCGAACTGGCAGCCTCACCATGCCTTACCACACTGTGTATGCCAGTACGGTTCTTAAATCTCTCAAACCAGCCTTTGCTGGCCTTAAATTCACTCACATCACCACTATTTGCAGGCAGTTTCTTTACCAAATCTTCATGCAACTGCCTAGCCTTTTCACAAATAATCAAAGTCATAAGAGTATCTCCTGTTAATTGTTTCTCATTTATCCACACCAATATTAACTTCTCAACCTCTTCCAGTACTGGTGATCTCATTTTTGTCAGCATAGTTACTCCCTTTGCAACAACAGCATCCTTTATTTTCTTTTTCTTGGCCACTATGGAACATAAGGTTGTGTAGGGTTTCTTATACATCCTGGACAGTTCGGCAACACTTGTACCACTTTCATATTGTTCAATGATGGTTTTCTTAAATTCAATCGTATTTCTCACCTTCTTTACCACAGACTTGGCACTAGGAGCTTTCTTTGGAGCCATGGTAGCTTATTTAGTACTTGCAAGCACTAAAATAAATGGAATATTATGAAATATTTTGCTGGAGCATGTGAGGGGACCTTCGCTCACTGGTAAACAATGCCAGACTGGCTGCTGCCCCGGCTCATGCCGTGGGTACGCGTCCCAGATGAAGTACGACTCGCGAGTCAACCTATGAAAAGCGAGTCCATGTTTATATGAAAATACCCCTACCATTGGCGAAATTTACGATTGCCGGGAACTACGAAAAGTGGGGGACCACTGTATATATATGACCAAAACAGTAAATGGGATATATATATATATATATATATATATATATATATATATATATATATATATATATATATATATATATATATATATATATATATATATATATATATACAGTGGATCCCCGCATACCGTTGGCATCACATAACGTTTAATCCGCATACCGCTCGCTTTTATCGCAAAAATTTTGCCTCGCATACCACTCAAAAACCCGCTCACCGCTGTTCGTCCAAGTCGCGTCCAATGTGCGCCCTTAGCCAGCCTCACATGTGCCGCCGGTGGCATTGTTTACCAGCCAGCCTCCGCGGCAACATCCAAGCATACAATCGGAACATTTCGTATTATTACAGTGTTTTTGGTGATTTTATCTGCAAAATAAGTGACCATGGGCCCCAAGAAAGCTTCTAGTGCCAACCCTACAGCAATAAGGGTGAGAATTACTATAGAGATGAAGAAAAAGATCATTGATAAGTATGAAAGTGGAGTGCGTGTCTCCGAGCTGGCCAGGTTGTATAATAAACCCCAATCAACCATCGCTACTATTGGTGGTACAGCTGCTGCTGCTGCTGTAGTACCGTCTGCTGCTGCTGTAGCACCGTCTGCTGCTGCTGTAGCACCGTCTGCTGCTGCTGTAGCACCATCAGCTGCTGCTGTAGCACCGTCAGCTGCTGCTGCTGCTGTGCCACCGTCAGCTGCTGCTGCTGTTGTAGTACTGTCTGCTGCTGCTGTAGCACCGTCTGCTGCTGCTGCTGTTGTAGTACTGTCTGCTGCTGCTGTAGCACTGTCTGCTGCTGCTGTAGCACTGTCAGCTGCTGCTGTAGCACTGTCAGCTGCTGCTGTACCACCATCAGCTGCTGCTGCTGCTGCTGTAGTACTGTCTGCTGCTGCTGTAGCACCGTCTGCTGCTGCTGTAGCACTGTCAGCTGCTGCTGTAGCACTATCAGCTGCTGCTGTATCACTGTCAGCTGCTGCTGCTGCTGCTGCTGTAGCACTGTCAGCTGCTGCTGTTGCTGCTGTAGCACCGTTGCTGGTGTGGCTTATTGAGAATACCAAGAAACAATTAACCCCAGAGGGTTAGCCACCCAGGATAACCCAAAAAAGTCAGTGTCATCAAAGACTCTCAGACTCTCTAACTTATTTCCATTGGGGTCCTTAATCTTGTCTCCCAGGATGCAACTCACACCAGTCGACTAACACCCAGGTGAACAGGGAAAAATGCCTGGAACTAGTGCTCGTATTGGTGAATTTAATGCCAGCAGAGGTTGGTTTGAGAGATTTAAGAATCGTAGTGGCGTACACAGTGTGATAAGGCTGTTCTGGAAGAAAATGCCAACCAGGATCTACAGTACTCAGGAGGAAAAGGCACTCCCAGGACACAGTGTCTCATCAGTCATTGCTGCATCTTCAATAAAGGTAAGTGTCATTTATTCTTCATTTAGTAGATAAAGTAGTACATGCACAATATATATTGTGCATGTACTACTCTACTATTGTGCATGTATCCTTCTCTTTGTGTGTAGGAAAATGTATATTTCATGTGGTAAAATTTTTTTTTTCATACTTTTGGGTGTCTTGCACGGATTAATTTGATTTCCATTATTTCTTATGGGGAAAATTCATTCACATACCGATCATTTCGCATAACATTGAGCCCTCTTGCATGGATTAAAATCGCTATGCGGGGGTCCACTGTATATATATATATATATATATATATATATATATATATATATATATATATATATATATATATATATATATATATTTTTTTTTTTTTTTATTATCACACCGGCCGAGTCCCACCAAGGCAGGGTGGCCCGAAAAAGAAAAACTTTCACCATCATTCACTCCATCACTGTCTTGCCAGAAGGGTGCTTTACACTACAGTTTTTAAACTGCAACATTAACACCCCTCCTTCAGAGTGCAGGCACTGTACTTCCCATCTCCAGGACTCAAGTCCGGCCTGCCGGTTTCCCTGAATCCCTTCATAAATGTTACTTTGCTCACACTCCAACAGCACGTCAAGTATTAAAAACCATTTGTCTCCATTCACTCCTATCAAACACGCTCACGCATGCCTGCTGGAAGTCCAAGCCCCTCGCACACAAAACCTCCTTTACCCCCTCCCTCCAACCCTTCCTAGGCCGACCCCTACCCCGCCTTCCTTCCACTACAGACTGATACACTCTTGAAGTCATTCTGTTTCGCTCCATTCTCTCTACATGTCCGAACCACCTCAACAACCCTTCCTCAGCCCTCTGGACAACAGTTTTGGTAATCCCGCACCTCCTCCTAACTTCCAAACTACGAATTCTCTGCATTATATTCACACCACACATTGCCCTCAGACATGACATCTCCACTGCCTCCAGCCTTCTCCTCGCTGCAACATTCATCACCCACGCTTCACACCCATATAAGAGCGTTGGTAAAACTATACTCTCATACATTCCCCTCTTTGCCTCCAAGGACAAAGTTCTTTGTCTCCACAGACTCCTAAGTGCACCACTCACTCTTTTTCCCTCATCAATTCTATGATTCACCTCATCTTTCATAGACCCATCTGCTGACACGTCCACTCCCAAATATCTGAATACGTTCACCTCCTCCATACTCTCTCCCTCCAATCTGATATTCAATCTTTCATCACCTAATCTTTTTGTTATCCTCATAACCTTACTCTTTCCTGTATTCACCTTTAATTTTCTTCTTTTGCACACCCTACCAAATTCATCCACCAATCTCTGCAACTTCTCTTCAGAATCTCCCAAGAGCACAGTGTCATCAGCAAAGAGCAGCTGTGACAACTCCCACTTTGTGTGTGATTCTTTATCTTTTAACTCCACGCCTCTTGCCAAGACCCTCGCATTTACTTCTCTTACAACCCCATCTATAAATATATTAAACAACCACGGTGACATCACACATCCTTGTCTAAGGCCTACTTTTACTGGGAAAAAATTTCCCTCTTTCCTACATACTCTAACTTGAGCCTCACTATCCTCGTAAAAACTCTTCACTGCTTTCAGTAACCTACCTCCTACACCATACACTTGCAACATCTGCCACATTGCCCCCCTATCCACCCTGTCATACGCCTTTTCCAAATCCATAAATGCCACAAAGACCTCTTTAGCCTTATCTAAATACTGTTCACTTATATGTTTCACTGTAAACACCTGGTCCACACACCCCCTACCTTTCCTAAAGCCTCCTTGTTCATCTGCTATCCTATTCTCCGTCTTACTCTTAATTCTTTCAATTATAACTCTACCATACACTTTACCAGGTACACTCAACAGACTTATCCCCCTATAATTTTTGCACTCTCTTTTATCCCCTTTGCCTTTATACAAAGGAACTATGCATGCTCTCTGCCAATCCCTAGGTACCTTACCTTCTTCCATACATTTATTAAATAATTGCACCAACCACTCCAAAACTATATCCCCACCTGCTTTTAACATTTCTATCTTTATCCCATCAATCCCGGCTGCCTTACCCCCTTTCATTTTACCTACTGCCTCACGAACTTCCCCCACACTCACAACTGGCTCTTCCTCACTCCTACAAGATGTTATTCCTCCTTGCCCTATACACGAAATCACAGCTTCCCTATCTTCATCAACATTTAACAATTCCTCAAAATATTCCTTCCATCTTCCCAATACCTCTAACTCTCCATTTAATAACTCTCCTCTCCTATTTTTAACTGACAAATCCATTTGTTCTCTAGGCTTTCTTAACTTGTTAATCTCACTCCAAAACTTTTTCTTATTTTCAACAAAATTTGTTGATAACATCTCACCCACTCTCTCATTTGCTCTCTTTTTACATTGCTTCACCACTCTCTTAACTTCTCTCTTTTTCTCCATATACTCTTCCCTCCTTGCATCACTTCTACTTTGTAAAAACTTCTCATATGCTAACTTTTTCTCCCTTACTACTCTCTTTACATCATCATTCCACCAATCGCTCCTCTTCCCTCCTGCACCCACTTTCCTGTAACCACAAACTTCTGCTGAACACTCTAACACTACATTTTTAAACCTACCCCATACCTCTTCGACCCCATATATATATATATATATATATATTTATATATATATATATATATATATATATATATATATATATATATATATATATATATATATATATATATATATATATATATATATATCCCATTTACTGTTTTGGTCACATATATACGTCTTATGCACCACTGTTTCTGATGCATTTATGTGTATTTATATACAGTTGACCCCCGGTTCGCGATGCTATCGGTATCCGATAAATCCAGTAACCGATGCATTATATCGCAGAAATTTTGCCTCGCTTTCCGATACAAAACCCGGTATGCGATGTGCTTCGTACGAGATGTGTCCATGTGTGGCCTGAACTGCCCCGTGTGTGCCAGTGTTTACAAGCCAGCCAGTGTGCGCGCATCTAAGGATACATTTGGTACATTCCATATTATCACTGTTTTTGGTGCCTGTTTTTGCAAAATAAGTCACCATGGGCCCCAAGAAAGCTTCCAGTGCCAACCCTTTGAGACCTAGGGTGCTAATGACTGTTGAAATGAAGAAAGAGATAATTGCAAAGTACGAAACTGGAGTGCGTGTGTCAGAGCTGGTCAGGTTGTATAGTAAACCCCAATCAACCATCTCTACTATAGTGAGCAAGAAAACGGCAATCAAGGAAGCTGTTCTTGCAAAAGGTGCAATTGTGATTACGAAACAGCGACTGCAAGTGTTAGAAAATGTTGAGAGACCACACGGCCACAAGGCCGTGTGGACGCTTTTGGGACAAAAGATGTTAGTTGAGTTTTTTATCGTTGGTCGGGCCAAAATTTTTATGCTAAAATGCTTCATTAGTCGATTTTATCGTTAGATGATGCCTTCGTTGGTCAGGGGTCCACTGTATTAGGTTCTGAAATAGTACTAAAATAGTCACAATCACCCTGACAGGTGTACATTTTCACCTGTCTTGGTCATTTACTAATGTCTAGAAATATATACAAAGTATTTATAGGCCTCAGCGATGTTTTAGATATGCTGGAGTATATACAAAATTTCTTGAAGCACTCTGTTTATAACGAGTGTTGCTAAACTGCTGACATGGTAAGCAGTGTAGTGTCACAATGATAGTGCACTGCTGCAGGGAACCCTGGTTTTATTTGTTTTCACTGTGTCATGCAAACATGTATGTCTGTCTATTTGTCTGTCTGTCTAGCTCTGCTTATCTGTCTTTCTGTCTGCCTGTGTGTCTTGGTCTTTCTGTCTGCCTGTGTGTGTCTCTTTCTGTCTGCTTGTGTCTGCCTGTGTGTGTCTGTCTTTTTGTCTGCCTGTATGTGTCTTTCTTTCTGTCTGCCTGGTTATGTCTGTCTTTCTGTCTGAATGTGTGTGTCTGTCTTTCTGTCTGCCTGTGTGTGTCTGTCTTTCCGACTACCTGTGTGTGTCTGTCTTTCCATCTGCCTGTGTATCTCGGTCTTTCCATCTGTCTATCTGCCTTGGTCTTTCTGTCTGCCTGTGTGTGTCTGTCTTTCTCTCTGCCTGTGTATTTTGGTCTTTCTGTCTGCCTGTGTGTGTCTGTCAGTCTTGTCTCTTAGTCTTAGACAGTGGCTTTTAACCCTTTCAGGGTCCGTCCCATAGATCTACGGCTTTACATTCAGGGTCCAAACCATAGATCTATGCCAAAATTCTAGCGGCACTAAATTTAGCACGAGAAGGCTGGTAGGCCTACATCTGAGAGAATGGGTCTGGGTGGTCAGTGTGCACACCATAGATAAAATCTGGACGCCTGCATGGCATTGTGGGAACGCCGACAAAGTAGCTTTGTTCGTAGTGCCTGGTGGCAAGGAAGCTCTCACTCCCCACTCACTCTCCGGGTGAATTCTGATTCTCCTCTTCACAATTACAGTTCTAAGACTGATGGAAGTGGAGCTGAAGACGAATTCTATGGTTTTGAACCATATGGTACCATTGTGCCATATGGTACAATGGTACCATATGGTACAATGGTGCCATGTCATACAATGGTATCATATGGTACAATGGTACAATGTACTATATGGTACAATGTACCATATAGTACATTGTACCATATGGTACATTGTACCATATGGTACAGGGTACAGGGATCCTAATGGAAATAAGTCTGTCTGACTTTTTTGGGTTATCCTAGGTTCTCCAAACATATGCTGCTAAGTATGATATTCTATGTAACTTTATTTGTGTATAACTAAATAAACTTACTTATGATGCCACATGCACTTGAGTAAGTTTATTCAGGCGTACAGAAATACAATTACATAGATTATCATACATAGCAGCATACGTATAAAATCTTAGGATAACCCAAAAAAGTCAGGGTGACTTATTTCAATAGTTATCCCTGTATCTGTACCATATGGTGTCCTGTACTGTATGGTACCCTGTACCATATGGTACCCTGTGCCATATGGTAACTCCGTACCATATGGTACCCTGTACCATATGGTATCCTGTACCATGTGGTACCCTGCACCATATGTTATCCTGTACTGCATGGTACCCTATACCATATAGTACAATGTACCATATGGTACCCTGTAACATATACCGTGTACCATATGGTCAATAGGTGTTGGTGGCATGAGACACCAGCCAAGACTGAGTGAGTGGCGACGCAAACACAGTTTCCGAGACAAAGTGCTTTGTCATCCACCTCAAGGAGCACGTCAGGTTCCTGTACATTTGTAAATATATAATAGAACATTACTAATATACAACATTTTTGCATATTTTTGTTGTAAACAACTATTGTAAACAAAATAATAATGAAAATATTAGTGTTTATTGTGTTGAATACAACAGTACCATATGGTACAATGAACCATATGGTATCATTGTACTGTATGGTACAATGTACCATATACCATAATTTTTGGGTTATCCTAGGTAATTTACACTATGTATAATAACTGTACTTATGTGTACATGTGAGAGAGAGACAGAAATAGACAGAGATATAGGCAGATAGAGAGAGATACAGACAGCCAGTGGTATCACAAATGAAAGGACGTTGCACATATGTTATTATCGAGGTTTTTGATATTTCCTCGATCACTTGTGGCCACATCCATCACTTTCCTCTTAAACGGGGAGTGTTAATACGACATGACATCAGTGAATCCCAGGTGTTTGCCATGCTATTTGCTCTAGCTGGTGCTCAATTGAACTGGTGCTCCCACAAGTTACTGATTGGTCCCAGATTTTTTAATACTGTGCACACTGAGTGTTAAGACCCATTCTATACTGACCAGGCATCTCAGACCAGTCTTTCCAAATTTGAAGGCAGGAAAAATAAAATGTAGATCTACATTTGGAGTGCTTGTGGTAGAAACGTAGATCTATGTTTGGACAGTTTAAGCGTTAATCGCTTAATTGCTGCAGTCTTAACCCTTAAACGGTCCAAATGTATATATACGTTCACGCGCGTAGCGCCCCAAACGTATATATACGTTTTCTTTGTCATTCATTCAACATTGCCACAATGAGCCTGAGTCACCTAGACATGAGAGAATGGGTGTGCTCACTCACTGTGTGCCATATTAAAATAATTGGAGATGCCTGGGTACCATATGCTCTTGTTTCCTTTTAAAAGAAAAGATTTTTTTTTTCCTCAAAAAATTTGGGGCGCTACACGAGTGAACGTATATATACGTTTGGACCGTTTAAGGGTTAATGGTACACTCCTAATGCTACACTCTTAATGCTACACTTTGTCACTTATGTCACTTCACCTTCCACTGATTTTTGGCTTTTTTTTCTTCTCAGCAGTGTCCTTTGCGCTTGCTTTCTTAGAACCCATGGTTAGAAACAAGAAATTTTGCAAAATAACTGCACAAAGCACAAGCAAATCACAAGAATTATCTCCACAGTGAGTTGAAGCACATGTGGACTGAGCATTCTTTTGATAAACAATACTGCCATCTGGTGGTGGTGCTCTCAAGCTCACTTATTGTATTATTATAATTATTGTAGTATTATTTATTATTAGTAGTACATATGTATTATAATTTATATCATTATACTGAATATACTATTATATAATTGTTATATTATACATTTTATTATTATTAGTAGTAGTAGTATTTATTAGTACCTACTTATTCTTATAATATTACTCTTGCTTACCATTTTGAATTATTTTTTTTTTAACAAGTCAACCGTCTCTATTATTCACACAAAAAATAGAAGGTTTACTGTTATGCAGGCTACTGCACTATTGTAATAATTGTATAAATAATGTGTCAACCCATTCATGACTGTGTATTGGAATGGCCACTTGAACAGGTATTGGACAGTGATGTCATTTGTTTACTCTTGAATATCGGCAAAAATAGAACATTTCTACTATTTTGAGCTCAATTTCAAGGTACTTTTCATTGTGAAACCAATCAAAATCATATCTATTTCTTTAATATATCTTCTGCTCTATCAAATGAGACCAAAATACAAGAATACAGCTATAAAATCCATACGAAAAAATACTGCTAAGGGGCAGCTAACAGCTGAGAAGTGAACTCCGTTGTTTATGATCTGATTTCTTTCAGTTTTGGTGTACGTTAAGAAGCATCTTTCCATCATATATTGCCTAAGTTTCAATACAATAGTCTAACAAGCAAATGAGATCCAGTTCCCTAGATCAAGAGCAAGAGCCCCTCAGCAGCATCAAGGAACCTCCCTTGAGGCCCACTGCATCTGGAAATTTTGCTCGCATCTGGAAACAAAAAATCAACCAAGCGACTGCTCCTATCCGGAAAAACTTGCACTTGTAACTAGAGGTTCCACTGTATATATATATATATATATATATATATATATATATATATATATATATATATATATATATATATATATATACAGTGGACCCCCGCATAACGATCACCTCCGAATGCGACCAATTATGTAAGTGTATTTATGTAAGTGCATTTGTACGTGTATGTTTGGGGATCTGAAATGGACTAATTTACTTCACAATATTCCTTATGACAACAAATTCTGTCAGTACTGGCACCTGAACATACTTCTGGAGTGAAAAAATATCGTTAACCGGGGGTCCACTGTATATATATACATATATGTATATATATATATATATATATATATATATATATCTATATATATATATATATATATATATATATATATTGCATATATATATATATATATATATATATATATATATATATATATATATATATATATATATATATATATATATATATATATATATATATACATATACATATATACATATACATATATACATATACATACAATGGACCCCCGGATATCGGCTGGTGAGGATATTGGCCAAATCGCATTTTGGCCAAAATTCTACCTTGAGTTTCGGTCGGCATCTCGGAAATCGGCTGTATTGGATGCATCTGCCCACCACGCTGCCTGCGTGAGTCAGTCTGGCTGTGTCTCTCGGTGAGTGGGCAACGCTTCCCACATTCATCCAAACATTTCGTTATAATCCATTGTTTTTTGTGGTTGTTTTTTGAGTGCGACTGCAAAATAAGCCACCGTGGGCCCAAGAGCTAACCACTGAAGAGCTGCAAGACCTTCATCTGCAAGAGCAACAGCCCACAGCTGAGGAAATTGGTTCAGAGGAGAAGGAAGAGAGAGGGAAGAAGGTGCCTTCTTCAGCAATTAAGGACATTTGTGCAAATTGGAGGGAGGTGCAAAGTTTTGTGGAGAAATATCACCCTGACCATGCTGAAACAAGCCATATCTGTAACATGTTCAGTGACAAAACCTTGTCCCACTTCAGGCAAATCTTAAAGAGACACCAGAAACAGACCCCTCTGGACAGTTTTTTTGTGCAACAGGGGTACAGTGACTCTCAAGCTGGTCCTAGTGGCAGTAAAAGAAAAAGAAGGGAAGTAACCCTGGATAGGGACTTGATACCTGAAGTCCTTATGAAAGGGGATTCCCCTTCCAAACAATAATCAGTCAGATTCAAATTCAATTTCAAGTTTCTTTATTTCCTTTCAAGTTTACAATGTGGTTGACATATTTTAGGAAGTATATTTACATAGGTAGTTTACAGTGAGAGTTTACAATGATTTGTAGTGCAAAGAGAGCCACTATCATGCCTTGGCATTATGGGTAGTCTAAACTTAATACATTACTGATTACTTAACACTAGATGTACAAAACATAATTTGATAAGGCTGCACTAATTATACAACAGGTTATACATCTATTAAATATTTGTTATTCAACGTGCATTAGGTTAAAATACGAAAATTTATTGCACTTAGAGTATTTACTTATGGGGTTCTGAGGCTAGGGGAGTAACACAGTGAGCAATGATATTTTGAGGCAGTACAGAGTGATTTGTTTGCTTTGTAGGTAAAGTTAAGTACTGAGTATTTAGCTTTGGGTGAGTAGATGGTTTTTAAGAAGAGACTGGAATTGATGTACAGACAGGGTTCCTTTGGTATTCACTGGTAATGAATTCCAAATTTTTGGGCCCTTTATGTGCATTGAGTTTTTACATAGTGTGAGATGGACACGGGTAACATCAAAGAGTTATCTGTGTCTTGTGTCTTGTTATGATCATCTGTCCTGTTAAGGTTGGTAATGAGAAGTATGAGTGGAGGGTTTATATTTTGAGTGTAGTGTTCCATGTATGTAGTAGGCACAAAAATAAGTATGGATGTTCTTTACGGTGAATAAGTTTAGACTTTTGAATATTGGTGGAGTATGCTGTCTGGAGTGGGAATTTGTTATCATTCTGATTGCAGCCTTTTGCTGGATTATTAATGGTCTTAGATGATTTAATGTTGTTGATCCCCTTGTACATATTCCATAGGTGAGATAAGGGTAGATGAGTGAATGATACAGTGCAAGGAGAGCTGATTGTGGAACATAGTACTGTATCTTTGATAGTGTGCCTGTGGTCTTAGAAATTTTCTTGGAAATTTGTTGTATATGTGTATGAAATTTGAGGCTTCTGTCAAGGTGCATTCCTAAGAATTTTCCTTCTGTGAGTCTTGTGACAGGTGATCCACTTATCATTATTTTAAATGGAACATTTATAGCTCTGTTTCCATACTGAATGAAATAAGTTTTGTCAATATTGACAGTAAGCGTGTTAGTCATCACTCAGGTAGATATTATCTGTAATTCAGCATTTGCATTGTTGGCTGGTATGACTGGGCTTGGGTAAGAGAAGATGTATGTAGTGTCAATCTGCAAATAATATGAGTTTGAATAGTTGTGATGCATTTGGCACATCATTGATGTGAATGAGAAAGAGAAGTGGGCTAAGGACACTTCCCTGTTGGACACCAGCTGTAATTGATTGTGTGGGACAGTTAGCTCCATTTGTGTACACATATTGGCTTCTTTTGCTAAGATATGACTTTAGGTAGTTGAGGGAGTGCCCTCTTATACCATAGTGTGTTAATTTTATGTGCAACAAATCATGGTCAGCTGTATCAAAAGCTTTACGTAAATCAATGAAGATTCCCAGTGGGACTTCTTTTTTCTCGAGAGTGTTGTATATTAGTTCTAGCATATGTATAATAGCATCGTTCATGTTTTTATTTGGCCTGAATCCAAACTGACAGGGGTTGAGTATGTTGTGGGAGGTGAGGTAGGAATAGATTTGCCTATGAATTAATTTTTCAAAGATTTTAGAGAGAAGGGGTAAGTTAGATATTGGCCTATAGTTATTCAGGTCTGCTTGATCTCCTCCTTTGTGGATCAGGGTGACCCCTCGCTATTTTGAGAATTGATGGGAAAGTGGAGGATTCGATGGATTTGTTAAAGAGTGTTGCAGGGTTGGTCGAAGCTAGGAATAGTGTATTCGGGTAGGTGCCAGTGAGGTAATCTTTTGGTGGGGTGTTTGAGCTTAGGATTCTGCTTGCTAGGTTTTTTCCTATGGTGGAGAAGAAAACATTGAATCTGTTTGCTGTTTCAGTCAGTGGGAGTAGGGGTTCATCTGGTTTTGTTATTTTGATTGTTCTGTTTCAGGATATCCTTTTAGTTCCTAGAATTTCAGATAAGGTTTTCCAGGTCTTTTTCATATACTTTTTAGTCCTCCCTCTCTCCTCCTCCCTGTCTTCCATACGTCTACAAGAATCTTCAATAAAGGTAAATGTGATGTTAAATGTTCATTTATCCATTTCATTAGTCATTTTATTTAGTTCTCATTGTTTTGTGTATGTAAAACTATAGTTAATCTTTAACCCTTTGAGGGTCGACAGGCCCTCTCCGAAACTCGTTCTCAGGGTCGGCCAAATTTAAAAAAAAAAAAAAATTATTTTCTCTTATGAAAAGATAGAGAATCTTTTCCCGATCATAAAGACACCAAAAGTTTGAAATTTGATAGAAAACATACGGAATTATGCTCTCGCAAAGTTAGTGGTCTCGGCGATGTTTACGCATCGGCGATTTTGCCCACTTTGAGCCCCATTTTCGGCCAATTTCACTGTACTAGTCGACAAAAAACATGAATATTTCGCTAGAACTCCATTTTTTTCTATCGAATGGGTACAAGAAACCACCCATTTATTAATTCAACTATCCAGTACAGTGGTCAGAATTTAGCAATTTTGCCAATTTCACACAAATTTCAAAAGATGCCAATTTCCGAATAGGGTCCAGAATAAACAAGAAAGACATTCCTGGCACTAAAATGACATTTCCTCTAGTCATTAGTCACGTCTCAAGGCCCCTCTTATATTCTTTTGCTTTCCACTTTGAATTTTTATTCTCACAAAAAATATAAGATTTACTGTTATGCAGACTACTGCATTAGTGTAAAAAATGGTATAAATATTATTGGTGCACTTGTGAAAGAATATTAGACTCACCAGTTGACGTGTATTGCACGCTTGACACGATTTGTTTACTTTTGAAGTTTGGTAAAAATCGAACATTTCTGCTACTTTGAGCTCAATTTCAAGGCACCTTTCATTGTAAAACCAGTCAAAATCATCTCAATTTCTGTAATATGTCTTCCATTCTATAAAATGAGACCAAGAAAACTAGAATACAACAATAAATACCATACGAAAATACACTGCAAAGTCGCTGATTTATTAAAAAAAAATGGTCAAAGTTTTTTTTTTCTCATTATGCACTGTGTGCTGCAGGATTTTGTTTAGACTGTGCACACTGACCACATAGACCCATTCTTTCATATGAAGGCCTACCAGCTTTCTCCCACTAGATTTGAGGCCGCTAGAATTTATGAGTACTAGTACGTCAAAAACCCCTACGCGTAAAACGTACTAGTACGACCAAAACCCTCAAAGGGTTAAAAAATGTATTTTTTTGTTAATATTTTTGGGTGTCTTGAATGGATTAATTGTATTTACATTAATTCTTATGGGAAATATTACTAAGATTTTTGGCATTTTCGGATTTAGGATGACCTTATGGAATGGATTACAGTCAAAATCCAAGGTTCCACTGTATATAAATATATATACAGTGGATCCCTGGTTTACAATATTATTTCATTCCAGAAGTATGTTCAGGTGCCAGAACTGACTGAATTTGTTCCCATAAGGAATATTGTGAACTAGATTAGTCCATTTCAGACCCCCAAACATACACAAACAAATGCACTTACATAAATACACTTACATAATTGGTCGCATTGGGAGCTGATCATAAACCGGGGGTCCACTGTACTTGTATATATATATATACAGTGGACCCTCGACCAGCGATGGCATCGATTAACGATAAATCTGACTAGCGATACATTTTATCGCAAAAATTTTGCCTCGATTAGCGCTAAAAAACTCGACCAACACTATTCCTTCCATCTGAGACGCGTCCACTTCTGCCCAGTGTTTACAAGCCAGCCAGCCACCCCGGTCACTTCCAAGCATACAATCGGAACATTTCATATTATCACAGCCTTTTTAGTGATTGCACCTGCAAAATAAGTCACCATGGGCCCCAAGAAAGCTTCTAGTGCCAACCCTACAGCAAAAAGGGTGAGAATTACTATGGATATGAAGAAGGAGATGATTACTAAGTATGAAAGTGGAGTGCATGTCTCCGAGCTGGCCAGGCTGTACACGAAACCCCAATCAACCATCGCTACTATTGTGGCCAAGAAAACGGCAATCAAGGAAGCTGTTCTTGCCAAAGGTGCAACTATGTTTTCGAAACTGAGATCGCAAGTGATAGAAGATGTTGAGAGACTGTTATTGGTATGGATAAACGAAAAACAGATAGCAGGAGATAGCATCTCTCAAGCGATCATATGTGAAAAGGCTAGGAAGTTGCATGACGATTTAATTAGAAAAATGCCAGCAACTAGTTGTGATGTGAGTGAATTTAAGGCCAGCAAAGGTTGGTTTGAGAGATTTAAGAATCGTAGTGGCATACATAGTGTGATAAGGCATGGTGAGGCTGCCAGTTTGGACCAAAAAGCAGCTGAAAAATATGTGCAGGACTTCAAGGAGTACATAGACAGTGAAGGACTGAAATCTGAACAAGTGTTTAAAGGTGACACTGACAATGTTGTGAAACACGTTAGGAATGTCATAAAGGAACGGGAAGTACAGAGGAACGGATTAATATCGTTAGTTGAGTGTCCACTATATATATATATATATATATATATATATATATATATATATATATATATATATATATATATATATATATATATATATATATATATGCAAAATATACAAAACAACCACTCTGAAAGAATAGAGAAATTCCAAGCGCTTTCGTGACTACTCACATTATCAAGGAACTATGAAAGTGAAGCATCCAAGGAAGCTATATAAGGGGTCGGCCAGCACCTCACTATCAGATCCCACAACGGTTAAACACGTGACGCGCGGCGAGCCAACTTGGACAGGTCCTTTGCAAAACTCACCCCCAAGCTATTTATTTGTCCAGTGTATTATTAAATTCTACCCAAATTCTATTAATTATAAATGGATCTAATTTATATAAACCAAAGGAAATATTCATATTATTGTCAAAACTGCTTTTTATGAAACAAGATTCAATTATATTCCTGTCGACCATGGACTTGCTTGATACTACTTTCTCAACTTTTTGAAAATCAATTGGATGGTTAAAATCTCTTACATGAATAAATAGAGCATTGGAATCTTGTCCAGTTCTAATGCTATATTTATGTTGTTTTAATCTTAGTTCGAGATTTTTACCAGTTTGACCGTAATAAACTTTATCGCAAATTTTACAAGGAATCTTATAGACACATCCATCAGCATTTTGGGGGGAATTCTTAATCAAAAGTTTTTTTACTGTATCAAGATTTTTGAATACAACTTTAATATTAAAAGTCTTAAGAAGAGAAGGCATATCAACCAAGTTTTCATGGTAAGGGAGAACCAACATATTTTTAGTTGAATAAGGCTGGTTGCCCTTTTTTGGATTATAAAAAGTGTTCCTAGCAACTTTAAAAGATTTATCAATTACATTTCTTGGGTATTTTAAATCATTACCTATTTCATAAATTTTGGATATTTCCTCATCTATGAACTCAGGACTACAAATTCGTAAAGCTCTCAAAAACATTGATGAGAAAACAGACAGTTTGACTCTATCTTGATGCGAGGAATAATAGTGGACATAGGAACAGTTATTTGTAGGTTTTCTGTAAATTTTAAATTTGAATTCATTATTACCCTTAATAATTAAAACATCTAGAAAAGGCAATGAGTTATTTTCTTCAAACTCAACAGTAAAGTTTATAGAATGGGCTAAGCTATTTAATTTTCCAAGAAAATGGTGTATATCTACATTTTTGGGCATAAGACACAAAATATCATCAACATATCTGAACCATTTAGCTCTATTAGGGAGGATTGTGTTAAGCAACCTTGTTTCAAAAAATTCCATGTATAGGTTACTAAGAACAGGTGAAAGAGGATTTCCCATTGCCATACCAAACTTCTGAGTGTAAAACTTATCATTAAATACAAATTTTGCATCAACAATGCAAAGTTTAATAAGTTTAATGATAGTAGGAACTGGCAATGGTAAATCATAGTTAACGAGTTCTTCAGATAAGAAACTTAATAAATCATCAACAGGAACTTTCGTAAACAAGGAAGTAACATCAAAACTAACCATGTTAAAATCATTTAAGTCAGTCAAGGAGTTTAATTTATCAACCAAGTCTATGTTGTTTTTAACATTAAAGTTAGAAATTTTGCCAACAATAGGGCTCAAAATATCGACAAGCCATTTGGATAATTTATATGAAACTGACCCTATGGAGCTAATAATTGGTCTGACTGGATTCCCTGGTTTGTGTGTTTTTATTAGTCCATACATGTAAGGTAAAGATGGATTAGTGGAAGTAAATTGTTTGACTAATTCATCTTTGCCTTTCAGTAGAAGTTTTATTGTTTTATTGAAATTGCTGTTAACGGTTTCTAGGGGATTTTTCCTAAGTTTAGAATAGGTTTCAGTATCATCTAAGAGATTATTCATTTTTTCTTGGTAATCATTTTCTTTCATAATTACTATTGCATTTATTTTGTCTGCTTTAGTAAGGCGCAAATTTTTATTGTTATTAAGTGTATCATAAGACTTAAAGAATCTTTGAGGGCAATTGGGAATGTTTGGTTTTAACATAGAGCTGTATACCATTCCTTTACTAATATTAATTTCATCAGAGGATAAATCAGAAAATTTTTCAAAGTTACAAAAGGCTTTTGCAATTTCAACATTATTAAGTTTTTTTGAAGTTGCAAAACTTAGGCCAAAACCTAGAGCAGCAGTTGTATGTTTGTCTAAAATTTCATCTGATAAGTTAATTACAAAATTGTTATTAGCATGCTTTGTCCAATCACTATTTTCAATTAAAATGTCTAATTTTCTTTGTAGTTTGCTCTTGAGTTCATTACAAATTCTTCTGAGTTTATTATAGCAATGATCCAACATACTGTGTTTCCATTCTGATGGAATGGCCTGATTAAAAGAGTATTTTTTGTTTCTCAATATTTTGAATGCTTCCTTCTCCTGTATTTTAGTTATTTCAATATGTTTCTGAAGAATAATTCTCATAAAATCATCAAAAGGACGATCTCTCATGTCAAGGAGTCTATTGGGTAAAAGAGACTTGGGCAGAACTTGTTCATTTAAACAATTTTTTAAAAAATTAAGTCGAATTTTTAACTTGTGGGACTTGATCAGTGCAGAAGAAAACTGTGAAACAAAAGATATATGATTAGGAAAGCTTATCGAGAACATTCTGAAGAGTCGTGTGGTATCCATTAATGCAATAAGATCACAGTAAACAGGTGATTTCAAAATATGCAAAACAACCACTATGAAAGAAATAGAGAAATTCCAAGCGCTTTCGTGACTACTCATATATCTTTTGTTTCACAGTTTTCTTCTGCACTGATCAAGTCCCACAAGTTAAAAATTCGACTTAATTTTTTAAAAAATTGTTTAAATGAACAAGTTCTGCCCAAGTCTCTTTTACCCAATAGACTCCTTGACATGAGAGATCGTCCTTTTGATGATTTTATGAGAATTATTCTTCAGAAACATATTGAAATAACTAAAATACAGGAGAAGGAAGCATTCAAAATATTGAGAAACAAAAAATACTCTTTTAATCAGGCCATTCCATCAGAATGGAAACACAGTATGTTGGATCATTGCTATAATAAACTCAGAAGAATTTGTAATGAACTCAAGAGCAAACTACAAAGAAAATTAGACATTTTAATTGAAAATAGTGATTGGACAAAGCATGCTAATAACAATTTTGTAATTAACTTATCAGATGAAATTTTAGACAAACATACAACTGCTGCTCTAGGTTTTGGCCTAAGTTTTGCAACTTCAAAAAAACTTAATAATGTTGAAATTGCAAAAGCCTTTTGTAACTTTGAAAAATTTTCTGATTTATCCTCTGATGAAATTAATATTAGTAAAGGAATGGTATACAGCTCTATGTTAAAACCAAACATTCCCAATTGCCCTCAAAGATTCTTTAAGTCTTATGATACACTTAATAACAATAAAAATTTGCGCCTTACTAAAGCAGACAAAATAAATGCAATAGTAATTATGAAAGAAAATGATTACCAAGAAAAAATGAATAATCTCTTAGATGATACTGAAACCTATTCTAAACTTAGGAAAAATCCCCTAGAAACCGTTAACAGCAATTTCAATAAAACAATAAAACTTCTACTGAAAGGCAAAGATGAATTAGTCAAACAATTTACTTCCACTAATCCATCTTTACCTTACATGTATGGACTAATAAAAACACACAAACCAGGGAATCCAGTCAGACCAATTATTAGCTCCATAGGGTCAGTTTCATATAAATTATCCAAATGGCTTGTTGATATTTTGAGCCCTATTGTTGGCAAAATTTCTAACTTTAATGTTAAAAACAACATAGACTTGGTTGATAAATTAAACTCCTTGACTGACTTAAATGATTTTAACATGGTTAGTTTTGATGTTACTTCCTTGTTTACGAAAGTTCCTGTTGATGATTTATTAAGTTTCTTATCTGAAGAACTCGTTAACTATGATTTACCATTGCCAGTTCCTACTATCATTAAACTTATTAAACTTTGCATTGTTGATGCAAAATTTGTATTTAATGATAAGTTTTACACTCAGAAGTTTGGTATGGCAATGGGAAATCCTCTTTCACCTGTTCTTAGTAACCTATACATGGAATTTTTTGAAACAAGGTTGCTTAACACAATCCTCCCTAATAGAGCTAAATGGTTCAGATATGTTGATGATATTTTGTGTCTTATGCCCAAAAATGTAGATATACACCATTTTCTTGGAAAATTAAATAGCTTAGCCCATTCTATAAACTTTACTGTTGAGTTTGAAGAAAATAACTCATTGCCTTTTCTAGATGTTTTAATTATTAAGGGTAATAATGAATTCAAATTTAAAATTTACAGAAAACCTACAAATAACTGTTCCTATGTCCACTATTATTCCTCGCATCAAGATAGAGTCAAACTGTCTGTTTTCTCATCAATGTTTTTGAGAGCTTTACGAATTTGTAGTCCTGAGTTCATAGATGAGGAAATATCCAAAATTTATGAAATAGGTAATGATTTAAAATACCCAAGAAATGTAATTGATAAATCTTTTAAAGTTGCTAGGAACACTTTTTATAATCCAAAAAAGGGCAACCAGCCTTATTCAACTAAAAATATGTTGGTTCTCCCTTACCATGAAAACTTGGTTGATATGCCTTCTCTTCTTAAGACTTTTAATATTAAAGTTGTATTCAAAAATCTTGATACAGTAAAAAAACTTTTGATTAAGAATTCCCCCCAAAATGCTGATGGATGTGTCTATAAGATTCCTTGTAAAATTTGCGATAAAGTTTATTACGGTCAAACTGGTAAAAATCTCGAACTAAGATTAAAACAACATAAATATAGCATTAGAACTGGACAAGATTCCAATGCTCTATTTATTCATGTAAGAGATTTTAACCATCCAATTGATTTTCAAAAAGTTGAGAAAGTAGTATCAAGCAAGTCCATGGTCGACAGGAATATAATTGAATCTTGTTTCATAAAAAGCAGTTTTGACAATAATATGAATATTTCCTTTGGTTTATATAAATTAGATCCATTTATAATTAATAGAATTTGGGTAGAATTTAATAATACACTGGACAAATAAATAGCTTGGGGGTGAGTTTTGCAAAGGACCTATCCAAGTTGGCTCGCCGCGCGTCACGTGTTTAACCGTTGTGGGATCTGATAGTGAGGTGCTGGCCGACCCCTTATATAGCTTCCTTGGATGCTTCACTTTCATAGTTCCTTGATAATGTGAGTAGTCACGAAAGCGCTTGGAATTTCTCTATTCTTTCAGAGTGGTTGTTTTGCATATTTTGAAATCACCTGTTTACTGTGATCTTATTGCATATATATATATATATATATATATATATATATATATATATATATATATATATATATATATATATATATATATATATAACAACCACTCTAAAGAATAGATAAATTCCAAGCGCTATTATTTGTCCAGTGTATTATTAAATTCTTCCCAAATTCTATTAATTATAAATGGATCTAATTTATATAAACCAAAGGAAATATTCATATTATTGTCAAAACTGCTTTTTATGAAACAAGATTCAATTATATTCCTGTCGACCATGGACTTGCTTGATACTACTTTCTCAACTTTTTGAAAATCAATTGGATGGTTAAAATCTCTTACATGAATAAATAGAGCATTGGAATCTTGTCCAGTTCTAATGCTATATTTATGTTGTTTTAATCTTAGTTCGAGATTTTTACCAGTTTGACCGTAATAAACTTTATCGCAAATTTTACAAGGAATCTTATAGACACATCCATCAGCATTTTGGGGGGAATTCTTTATCAAAAGTTTTTTTACTGTATCGAGATTTTTGAATACAACTTTAATATTAAAAGTCTTAAGAAGAGAAGGCATATCAACCAAGTTTTCATGGTAAGGGAGAACCAACATATTTTTATTTGAATAAGGCTGGTTGTCCCTTTTTGGATTGTAAAAAGTATTTCTGGCAACTTTAAAAGATTTATCAATTACATTTCTTGGGTATTTTAAATCATTACCTATTTCATAAATTTTGGATATTTCCTCATCTATGAACTCAGGACTACAAATTCGTAAAGCTCTCAGAAACATTGATGAGAAAACAGACAGTTTGACTCTATCTTGATGCGAGGAATAATAGTGGACATAGGAACAGTTATTAGTAGGTTTTCTGTAAATTTTAAATTTGAATTCATTATTACCCTTAATAATTAAAACATCTAGAAAAGGCAATGAGTTATTTTCTTCAAACTCAACAGTAAAGTTTATTGAATGGGCTAAGCTATTTAATTTTCCAAGGAAATGGTGTATATCTACATTTTTGGGCATAAGACACAAAATATCATCAACATATCTGAACCATTTAGCTCTATTAGGGAGGATTGTGTTAAGTAACCTTGTTTCAAAAAATTCCATGTATAGGTTACTAAGAACAGGTGAAAGAGGATTTCCTCATTGCCTTTTCTAGATGTTTTAATTATTAAGGGTAATAATGAATTCAAATTTAAAATTTACAGAAAACCTACTAATAACTGTTCCTATGTCCACTATTATTCCTCGCATCAAGATAGAGTCAAACTGTCTGTTTTCTCATCAATGTTTCTGAGAGCTTTACGAATTTGTAGTCCTGAGTTCATAGATGAGGAAATATCCAAAATTTATGAAATAGGTAATGATTTAAAATACCCAAGAAATGTAATTGATAAATCTTTTAAAGTTGCCAGAAATACTTTTTACAATCCAAAAAGGGACAACCAGCCTTATTCAAATAAAAATATGTTGGTTCTCCCTTACCATGAAAACTTGGTTGATATGCCTTCTCTTCTTAAGACTTTTAATATTAAAGTTGTATTCAAAAATCTCGATACAGTAAAAAAACTTTTGATAAAGAATTCCCCCCAAAATGCTGATGGATGTGTCTATAAGATTCCTTGTAAAATTTGCGATAAAGTTTATTACGGTCAAACTGGTAAAAATCTCGAACTAAGATTAAAACAACATAAATATAGCATTAGAACTGGACAAGATTCCAATGCTCTATTTATTCATGTAAGAGATTTTAACCATCCAATTGATTTTCAAAAAGTTGAGAAAGTAGTATCAAGCAAGTCCATGGTCGACAGGAATATAATTGAATCTTGTTTCATAAAAAGCAGTTTTGACAATAATATGAATATTTCCTTTGGTTTATATAAATTAGATCCATTTATAATTAATAGAATTTGGGAAGAATTTAATAATACACTGGACAAATAATCTTTAAAATTTCTTATTTCTTGGGTAGAATAGTTTGTGGGGTGAGTTGTGCCAAGGACCTTTCCAAGTTGGCTCGCCGCGCGTCACGTGTTTAAACCGTTGTGGGATCTGATAGTGAGGTGCGGACCAGACCCCTTATATAGCTTCCTTGGATGCTTTACTTTCATAGTTCCTTGATAATGTGAGTAGTCACGAAAGCGCTTGGAATTTTTCTATTCTTTCAGAGTGGTTGTTTTGCATATTCTGAAATCACCTGTTTACTGTGATCTTATTGCATATATATATATATATATATATATATATATATATATATATATATATATATATATATATATATATATATATATATATATATATATATATATATACACCTACCATCCGACTTATGACCTGCTCGACTTACGACCACTCGACTTATGACCGTGTTTTTTATGCCAATTTTTTGGGAAATAAACAAGGAGAGAGGGAGATTACTTCCCAGTAAAAGTAGGTCTTAGATAGGGATGTGTAATGTCACCATGGTTGTTTAACATACAGTGGACCCTCGAGTTTCGGAGGCATTGACTTTCGTGAAATCCGACTTTTGGCAAGTTTTTTCGGCAAAATTTTGCCTCGCAGTTCGTGATTAGACTCGTGATTCGGCGACCATCCAGTACCCATCCGCCCGTCACTGCGCACACAAAGCCAGTCCCACGCCATTCATGCTCAGTGTGCCATTATTACGTAATGGCACACATATGAGCGTAATAATCCATTGTTTTTTGTGAGTGCAACTGCTAAATAAGTCACCGTGGGCCCAAGGAAAGCTAGTGCAAGCCCTTTGTTAAAGAAAGTGAGGAACACAATCGAATTCAAGACGGAAATCATTGAAAAATATGATAGTGGAGTGTGTGTTACAGAGCATGCCAGGATGTATGGCAAACCCCCTTCAACCATCATTTCGATTGTGGCAAAAGGAAAAGAAATAAAGTGTGCTGTTATTGCAAAAGGGATAGATATGCTGACTAAAAGGAGATCACAAATCCTCGAAGAGGTGGAGAGGTTATTGTTGGTGTGGATTACCGAAAAACAGATTAAGGACATTTGTGCAAAGTGGACTGAAGTGCAAACATTTATGGATGAACTTCACCCTAACAAAGCCGTTGCAGGCTGTTTTGGCAACATGTACAATGACAGTGTTGTGTCCCACTTCAGACAAATCTTAAAGAAATGCCAGAAACAGAGCTCTCTGGACAGATATTTTGTGCGACAGGGTTCCAGTGACTCTCAAGTTGTTCCCAGTGCCAGTGTCTTTAAAAAACAAAGAAGGGAAGTAACCCCCAGATAAGGACTTCATACCTGAAGTCCTAATGGAAGGAGATTCTCCTTCCAAACAATAGTGTACACCTTCCTCCTATCCCCTCCTCCCGTCTTCCATCCACCCAGAAGCCTTCAGTAAAGGTAAGTGTAATGTTATTATTATTCTTTATATGCATGTACTTGATTTCTCATTGTTTTCAGTATGTAAATCTTTATTTAATTTAAAAAAAAAATTATTTTAATATTTTTGGGTGTATGGAACGGATTAATTTTATTTCCATTATTTCTTATGGGAAAATGGTTTCACCATTCGGCAATTTCAACTTTCGGCAGGATCTCTGGAGCAGATTAATCACGAAACTCGGGGGTCCACTGTATTTATAGATGAGGTTGTAAAAGAAGTAAATGCTAGGGCATTGGGGAGAGGGGTGGGATTAAATTTTGGGTAATTAAATACAATATTGGAGTTGACAGTTATTTTTTGCTGATGATACAGTGTTTCTGTGGGATTCTAAAGAAAAGTTGCAAAGGTTAGTGGACGAGTTTGGGAGGGTGTGTAAAGGTAGAAAGTTGAAAGTGAATATAGATAAGAGGAATGATGATGGTATCAAACAATATAAATACAGAAAAACTGGATATCACATTGGAGGGAGGGAGTATGGAATAAGTGAATGTTTTCAGTTATTTGGGAATTGACTTGTCAGCAGATGGATTTATGAAGGATGAAATAAACCATAGAATTGATTAAGGAAAAATACGTGAGTGGCGCATTGAGGTATCTGTGGAGACAAAGAACATTATCCATGGAGGCAAAGAAGGGAATGTATGTGAGTATAGTGGTACCAACACTCTTATATTCAAATTCAAATTCAAAGTTTATTCTCTATAAGGATTACAATGCTGAGTTTACAGAATTTGGTTATTGTGTGGTTTACATGTAGTAAAATAATAATTACAGAGTGTACCACTAGAACACCTAGCATGGCTAGGCATTTCGGGCAGACTTATATTAAATCTTAAGTTTAAAATATTACAAAATTATGAGGTAAGTTAGTATTATGGCTAAGTGACTAAATACTAGTTGTGAGTTTAGCAATGTGAATGCTTTTGTTTTGGCACTATACATAGTTTCAGTATTGGAGTATCACAGGCCAACTTATGACTAGTTAAGATTCATTATTTTGAGATTGAGATTGATATTTCTGTTTATGGTCAAATGGGTGAGTGAGTGTAAGTGTGAACCACCAGGTGGTATTCGTATTATTAGTTGACAGGGTGTATCAGGGAGATAAGATGTTTTCTGATGGTAGTTTTGAAGGTGATGAATGTGTCTGCAGTTTTGGAATTTTCAGGTAGGGTGTTCCAGATTTTAGGGCCTTTGACATACATTGAATTTTTGTAAAGGTTTAGTCGGACACGGGGAATGTCATAGAGATGTTTGTGTCTGGTGTTGTGCCTGTGGGTTCTGTCACAACTATCAAGAAAGCGTTTTAGGTCAAGGTTAATATTGGAATTTAAGGTCCTGTAGATGTAGATTGCACAGTAGTAAGTGTGGATGTACTGAACAGGGAGTAAGTTTAGATCTATGAAGAGTGGGGGGTGTGTTGCCAGGGATGGGATTTAGTGATTATTCTTACTGCGGCTGTTTGTTGGGTTATTATTGGCTTTAGGTGTGTTGCTGCAGTTGAACCCCAAGCACATATAGCATAGGTGAGGTATGGATATATAAGTGAATGGTATAGTGTGAGAAGGGCAGTTTGCGGCACGTAGTATCGTATCTTGGAGAGGATCCCAACCGTTTTGGATACTTTTTTGGTTATGTGTTGGATATGGGTGCTGAAGTTCAGGTTGTTGTCGAGGTATAGGCCTAGGAATTTCCCCTCATTATTCCTGGCAATTAGAGTGTTGTCGATCTTAATGTTAATTTGCGCATCTCCTGCTCTGCTACCAAACATAATGTAGTAGGTTTTGTCAACGTTAAGCATAAGTTTATTGGCTGTCATCCAAGTCGATATTTTGATCCTCCTCATTAACAATGGTGTTGAGGGTGGCAAGATTAGGGTGAGAGATGACATAAGTTGTGTCGTCAGCAAAGAGAATGGGGTTCAGGTGTCGAGATACGTTTGGAAGATCATTGATGTATATGAGGAAGAACAGGGGACCAAGGACACTTCCCTCCGGAACTCCAGTATCAAGTGGCTGTGTTGTTGATGCTGTGTCTTTAATGGTGATATACTGATACCTATTAGTATGGTAAGATTTGAAATATGCAAGCGCATGGCCTCTTATACCATAATGGTCAAGTTTGTGGAGTAGGATGCCGTGGTCTACTGTGTCAAAAGCTTTTCTTAGGTCAATAAAAATTCCTAGTGGATATTCCTTATTTTCCAATGCTGTGTAAAGCAGATCTAGCATTTTTATGATTGCATCGTTAGTGCTTTTATTTTTCCTGAATCCAAATTGGCAGGGGTTGAGTATGTTTTGTGACGTTATAAATGAATAAAGTCTCCTGTGCACGAGTTTCTCAAAGATTTTGGATAGCAATGGTAAGTTTGTTATTGGCCTATAGTTGTTTAAATTTGTAGGGTCACCACCTTTATGTATTGGTGTAACCCTTGCCGTCTTGAGTAATTTCGGGAAGGTGCTAGTTTCTAGTGACTTGTTAAAAAGTAATGAGATAATATGCGAGAGGACATGGGCCACTCTCTTGTACAATAATGGTGGGACATGAGACAGATTCCCTGAGTTATTTTTAAGTGACTTTATAATCTCGGTGACTTCCGTGGGCTCAGTTGGAGCAAGATAGAAGGAATTTGGGAAATTCCCATCTAGATAGTCTCCGGCATGGGCATTGGTACATGGGATTTTATTGGCGAGATTAGAACCTATGGTTGAGAAGAAGTCGTTTATCTTGTTAGCTGTGTCAGTGGGTTGCAGTGGTGTTTCATTAGGTTTAGTTAGGACAATATTCTTGGTTTTTTTCAGTTTGTGGGTCCCTAGAATCTGAGTGTTTTCCAGGTCTTTTTTATATCTCCTCTTGTGTCAGTGAATCTACTGGAGTAGTATAGTTGCTTGGCTTTCTTTATTACTTTGGTGAGGACTGATGAATAGTGTTTAAGAATATCTTTGTGTATTAAGCCCTGTCTATATTGCTTTTCATATTGGTGTTTCTTATCACTGGATTTCAGAATGGTGCTGGTTAGCCATGGGCAACCAAGCCGTTTGTTTGTGATCTGTTTCGTTTTTATAGGACAATGTTTGTTGTATAGTCTAAGTAGTTTGTTAAGAAAAATGTCTGTCCAGTTTTCAATACCATTGGCCTTGGAGAATTCTGTAAGCCAGTCAACAGTCTCTAGGTCAGCTGTGAACTTCCTTATTGAGGCCTCATCATGGAGTCTAAATGAGACTTTGTTGTATTCAAGTGGTGGTTTACTAATGTTTGTCAAGAGGAAGGTAGGGTAGTGGTCTGTAGTGCTATCTGTGATTATCCCTGATTTAAGGGGGGCTAGTATATTGGTCCATATGTGGTCTATTATAGTTGCACTTGTTTCAGTGAGCCTGGTTGGTTTAGTTATTGTTGGTATGAGAAGTGTGTTGTTCATATTGTTGATGAAATCAGTTACAGGCTGATAATCTAGTAGGCCAAGGTTGATGTTGAAGTCTCCAGCTAAGAGAAGGTGGTGCTTATTCATTTGTCTGTTTGTTATTAGTGCCTTTAATTTCTCACTGAAGTTTGGGATGTTTTGTGGGGTATCCGGTAAATGGCACCGATTGTTAAAGGCGTCTTAAGGTTTTTTACAGTAAAATTAGCAAAAATGTATTCTCCATATATGGGTGTGAAGCATGGGTTGTAAATGCTGCAGCGAGGGGAGCGGCTGGAGGCATTGGAGATGATATGTCTAAGGGCAATATGTGGTGTAAATATTATGCAGAGAATTTGTAGTGTGGAAATTAAGAGGAGGTGTAGAGTTATTAAAAGTATTAGTCAGAAGCCTGAAGAGGGGCTGTTGAGGTGATTTGGTCATTTAGAGAGAATGGAGCAAAGTAGAATGACTTGGAGAGCATATGAATCTATTGGGGAAGGAAGGCAGGGTAGGTGTCATCCCCGAAAAGGTTGCATGGAGGGGGTAAAGGAAGTTTTGTGGCTGAGGGGCTTGGACTTCCAAACCTGCACATGAAAATCACTCCAAAGTAACATTTATGAAGGGGTTCAGGGAAACCGGCAGGCCGGACTTGAGTCCTGGAGATGGGAAGTACAGTGCCTTCACTCTGAAGGAGGGGTGTTAATGTTGCAGTTTAAAAACTGTAGTGTAAAGCACCCTTCTGGCAAGACAGTGATGGAGTGAATGATGGTGAAAGTTTTTCTTTTTTGGGCCACCCTGCCTTGGTGGGAATCGGCCAGTGTGATAATAAAAAATAATAATGAAAGCAAAAGACTTGGCAGGAGATGCAACATTCCCCCGATGAAAAGCAGGGGCGCCACGAGTACAATGAAAGACAACACAATAAGTGTCCGGGGCCCAAGAATATTCAATTGCCTCCCAGCATACATAAGGGGGATTACCAATAGACCCCTGGCTGTCTTCAAGAAGGCAATGGACAGGCCCCTAAAGTCAGTACCTGACCAACTGGGCTGTGGTTCGTACATTAGCTTGTGTGCGGCTAGCAATAACAGCCTGGTTGATCAGACCCTGATCCACCATGTGGCCTGGTCTCAGACCGGGCCACAGGGGCGTTGGCCCCCGACACCCTCTCCAGGTAAACTCCAGGTAAGCATGCATAAGCATGTTAGAAGTGAATGGAGACAAATGGCTTTTTGGACCTGATGATTTGTTGGGTTAATAATGTGAACACATTCTGAGAACTGCTTCGTTAGGTGATTTCATTGTTGTACGAACACCATAGAGTGCACTCACACAAACCAAGATGGTGTATTTTACTTTTTATTATTTTTTAATACCTAGTTCTACAGTTAGCTTAATATATGTTAATGTAAACTTGTGATCTGGCATTTGAATGCATTTATTAGTGGAAAAAATTGTGTTCTACTTTCCGGTGATATCTACTTTCTGTGAAGCAATTTTGATGAAGGTCTTGCAGCTCTTCACTGTGGTCCTCCACCAACTCTTCCACATCCTCACCACACATCTAACCCCATGGAATTCGCCAATGCCACAATACATTCCTCAACATGTCTCTTGGACATCCTGGCAAGCTAGGCCACACGTATGCCACATTCATATTTTTCTATGATTTTTTCTTTAATTCTGTCATGTTTCTCACCTTCTTTACCAAAGGGCTGGTACTAGGAGCTTTCTTTGGGCCCATGGTGGCTTATTTAGCAGTTACCAGCACAAAAAAAAATAGATTATTATGAGATGTTTTGTATGAATGCGGGGGTGATGCTCACTCACTGAGAAACAATGCCAGACTGACTCTGAATGCACCTGTAGGAGGCTTTGTGTGCATGCAGCCACTGGGACATGTTCTGTACAACTGCCAAAATCCAAGGGAAATCACGAAAACCAAGGCTATATTTTGACAAAAAAAGTTGCCGATAACCAAAATTCCTGAAAACTGAGACTCACAAAACACGAGGGCCCACTGTACATACTGGTGTCTATCGTTAAGATAGGATTTTAGATAATCGAGGGACTGTCCTCTCATGCCATAATGATTTAATTTTAGGTGCAAAAGATTGTGGTCCATTGTATCAAATGCTTTCTGTAGGTCAATGAAGAGCCCCAATGGATATTCATTTTTATCGAGGGCTGTATATATTAGTTCATGCACTTGTATAATAGCATCATTCATACTTTTTTGGGGTCTAAACCCAAACTGGCAGGGGTTAAGTATGTTGTTGGATATAAGGCAGGAGTAAAGTCGTTTGTGTATTATTTTTTTTTTAATATTTTAGAAAGTAAGGGCAAGTTTGATATAGGTCTATAGTTATTCACATCAGTTGGATCACCCCCCCCCTCCCCCTTGAGGATTGGGGTAACCCTTGCTATCTTGAGTATGGATGGGAACATTGAAGACTCAACAGATTTGTTAAACAGTGTTGCAGTAATGGGTGACAGCACATGAGGTGCTTTTTTGTATATGAATGGTGGCAAGTTATTTAGATCACCTACTTTGTTTTTTGGTAGGTAGTAGGTTGGTAGACAGCAACCACACAGGGAAGTACTACCGTCCTGCCAGATGACTGTGAAACAGAAACCTGTAACTGTTTTGCATGATGGTAGGATTGCTGGTGTCTTTTTCTGTCTCATAAACATGCTACATAACAGGAATATCTTGCTACTCCTACTTACACTTTGGTCACACTTCACAGACACAAACATGCATATATATATATATACATACATCTAGATTTTTCTCCTTTTTCTTAATAGCTCTTGTTCTTCTTTATTTCTTCTATTGTCCATGGGGAAGTGGAAAAGAATCTTTCCTCCATAAGCCATGCGTGTCATATGAGGCGACTAAAATGCCGGGAGTGATGGGCTAGTAACCCCTTCTCCTGTAGACATTTACTAAAAAAGAGAAGAAGAAAAACTTTATAAAACTGGGATCCTTGAATGTGCGTGGATGTAGTGCGGATGACAAGAAACAGATGATTGCTGATGTCATGAATGAAAAGAAGTTGGATGTCCTGGCCCTAAGCAAAACAAAGCTGAAGGGGGTAGGGGAATTTCAGTGGGGTGAAATAAATGAGATTAAATCTGGAGTATCTGAGAGAGTTAGAGCTAAGGAAGGGGTAGCAGTAATGTTGAAGGATCAGTTATGGAAAGAGAAAAGAGAATATGAATGTGTAAATTCAAGGATTATGTGGATTAAAGTAAAGGTTGGATGTGAAAAGTGGGTCATAATAAGCGTGTATGCACCTGGAGAAGAGAGGAATGTAGAGGAGAGAGAGAGAGAGATTTTGGGAGATGTTAAGTGAATGTATAGGAACCTTTGAACCAAGTGAGAGAGTAATTGTGGTAGGGGACCTGAATGCTAAAGTAGGAGAAACTTTTAGAGAGGGTGTGGTAGGTAAGTTTGGGGTGTCATGTGTAAATGATAATGGGAGCCCTTTGATTGAACTTTGTATAGAAAGGGGTTTAGTTATAGGTAATACATATTTTAAGAAAAAGAGGATAAATAAGTATACAAGATATGATGTAGGGCGAAATGACAGTAGTTTGTTGGATTATGTATTGGTAGATAAAAGACTGTTGAGTAGACTTCAGGATGTACATATTTATAGAGGGGCCACAGATATATCAGATCACTTTTTAGTTGTAAAAGGTAGATGGGATACATGGAGAATAGAAGCATCAGGGAAGAGAGAGGTGAAGGCTTATAAACTAAAAGAGGAGGCAGTTAGGGTAAGATATAAACAACTATTGGACGATAGATGGGCTAATGAGAGCATAGGCAATGGGGTCGAAGAGGTATGGGGTAGGTTTAAAAATGTAGTGTTAGAGTGTTCAGCAGAAGTTTGTGGTTACAGGAAAGTGGGTGCAGGAGGGAAGAGGAGCGATTGGTGGAATGATGTAAAGAGAGTAGTAAGGGAGAAAAAGTTAGCATATGAGAAGTTTTTACAAAGTAGAAGTGATGCAAGGAGGGAAGAGTATATGGAGAAAAAGAGAGAGGTTAAGAGAGTGGTGAAGCAGTGTAAAAAGAGAGCAAATGAGAGAGTGGGTGAGATGTTATCAACAAATTTTGTTGAAAATAAGAAAAAGTTTTGGAGTGAGATTAACAAGTTAAGGAAGCCTAGAGAACAAATGGATTTGTCAGTTAAAAATAGGAGAGGAGAGTTATTAAATGGAGAGTTAGAGGTATTGGAAAGATGGAAGGAATATTTTGAGGAACTGTTAAATGTTGATGAAGATAGGGAAGCTGTGATTTCGTGTATAGGGCAAGGAGGAATAACATCTTGCAGGAGTGAGGAAGAGCCAGTTGTGAGTGTGGGGGAAGTTCGTGAGGCAGTAGGTAAAATGAAAGGGGGTAAGGCAGCCAGGATTGATGGGATAAAGATAGAAATGTTAAAAGCAGGTGGGGATATAGTTTTTGGAGTGGTTGGTGCAATTATTTAATAAATGTATGGAAGAGGGTAAGGTACCTAGGGATTGGCAGAGAGCATGCATAGTTCCTTTGTATAAAGGCAAAGGGGACAAAAGAGAGTGCAAAAATTATAGGGGGATAAACCTGTTGAGTATACCTGGTAAAGTGTATGGTAAAGTTATTATTGAAAGAATTAAGAGTAAGATGGAGAATAGGATAGCAGATGAACAAGGAGGCTTTAGGAAAGGTAGGGGGTGTGTGGACCAGGTGTTTACAGTGAAACATATAAGTGAACAGTATTTAGATAAGGCTAAAGAGGTTTTTGTGGCATTTATGGATTTGGAAAAGGCATATGACAGGGTGGATAGGGGGCAATGTGGCAGATGTTGCAGGTGTATGGTGTGGGAGGCAGGTTACTGAAAGCAGTGAAGAGTTTGTACGAGGATAGTGAGGCTCAAGTTAGAGTATGTAGGAAAGAGGGAGATTATTTCCCAGTAAAAGTAGGCCTTAGACAAGGATGTGTGATGTCACCGTGGTTGCTTAATATATTTATAGATGGGGTTGTAAGAGAAGTAAATGCGAGGGTCTTGGCAAGAGGCGTGGAGTTAAAAGATAAAGAATCACACATAAAGTGGGAGTTGTCACAGTTGCTCTTTGCTGATGACTCTGTGCTCTTGGGAGATTCTGAAGAGAAGTTGCAGAGGTTGGTGGATGAATTTGGTAGGGTATGCAAAAGAAGAAAATTAAAAGTGAATACAGGAAAGAGTAAGGTTATGAGGATAACAAAAAGATTAGGTGATGAAAGATTGGATATCAAATTGGAGGGAGAGAGTATGGAGGAGGTGAATGTATTCAGATATTTGGGAGTGGACGTGTCAGCGGATGGGTCTATGAGACCCATCCAAGGCTAAAGAACTTTGTCCTTGGAGGCAAAGAGGGGAATGTATGAGAGTATAGTTTTACCAATGCTGTTATATGGGTGTGAAGCATGGGTGATGAATGTTGCAGCTAGGAGAAGGCTGGAGGCAGTGGAGATGTCATGTCTGAGGGCAATGTGTGGTGTGAATATAATGCAGAGAATTCGTAGTTTGGAAGTTAGGAGGAGGTGCGGGATTACCAAAACTGTTGTCCAGAGGGCTGAGGAAGGGTTGTTGAGGTGGTTCGGACATGTAGAGAGAATGGAGCGAAACAGAATGACTTCAAGAGTGTATCAGTCTGTAGTGGAAGGAAGGCAGGGTAGGGGTCGGCCTAGGAAAGGTTGGAAGGAGGGGGTAAAGGAGGTTTTGTGTGCGAGGGGCTTGGACTTCCAGCAGGCATGCGTGAGCATGTTTGATAGGAGTGAATGGAGATAAATGGTTTTTAACTTGACGTGCTGTTGGAGTGTGAGCAACGTAACATTTATGAAGGTTTTCAGGGAAACCGGCAGGCAGGACTTGAGTCCTGGAGATGGGAAGTACAGTGCCTGCACTCTGAAAGAGGGGTGTTAATGTTGCAGTTTAAAAACTGTAGTGTAAAGCACCCTTCTGGCAAGACAGTGATGGAGTGAATGATGGTGAAAGCTTTTCTTTTTCAGGCCACCCTGCCTTGGTGGGAATCGGCCAGTGTGTTAATAAAAAAAATAATAACTTTGTTTTTTAATGATTTAATGATGAATGAGATTTCAGTAGAATTAGTTGGAGCTAGATATAGAGTATTTGGGTAGTTGCCCATGTGAGTCTTTTGACTGGGTATTTGAGCTTGGAATTTTTCTTGTTAACTTTGATCCTACAGTAGAGAAGAAGACATATTGTTGGCTGTGTCTATAAGCTGTATGTGAGGTTCATCTGGTTTAGTTAAGTTTATCTCGTCGTTTCCAGGCAGTTTTCTAGAGCCCAGAATTTTGGAGAAGGTTTGCTAGGTCCTTTTCATATCACCTTTTATTTCAATAAATCTATTTTCGTAATACATTTGCTTTGATTTTCATATTACTTTTGTGAGTATTGACTTGTATTGTTTAGTCAGTTCTTTAATAATCAGGCCTAATCTGAGCAGTTTTTCAAGTTGGTGCTTTTTATCGATGGAGTTGAGGATACTGTTTGATAGCCATGGGCTGTTTAGTCTCTTTGCTGTGATCTGCTTCATTTTGATTGGACAATGCATGTTACAGAGATTTTGGGTTTTATGTAAAAAGTTTGAAATCTTTGTCAATATTATTTCTGTCAGCTAGCTCTCTCTCCCAATCAATGTCACCTAGTGCTAATATTAAATTATTTACTGACGGCTCCTCATGCAGGCGAAATAAGATCTTTCTTGAGTCTTGAGGCAGTTTACGCAAGTTGGTTATGAGGAAGGTGGGGTAGTGGTCTGTAGTGTTGTCTGTGTTTATACCTGCTTGTAGTGGAGATATCGTGTTGGTCCAGATATGATCAAGTAATGAGACACTTCTCTCAGAGATTCTTGTTGGCTTAGTTATAGAAGGTAGCAGCAAGCAGTTGTTCATAGTGTTTGTGAAATCAGCTACTGGGGGGTCAGTTGCTTGGATGAGGTTTATGTTGAAGTCTGTAGTAAGTATCAGGTGGTGTTTATTCAGTTATGAGTTAGTTATCATGTTTCTAAAGTTACCACTGAAAGTGTAAGTATTTGTATGTGGTAATCTGTAGACTACTCTACCTGTTAAATTTTTTTATAGGTTTTTTGATGTGAATTTAGCTATTATGTATTCACCATTGTCATCCCTTGTGCAAGTAAATTTCATACATTCCAGTTCATCAGAGTAGTAGATGGCAGTGCCTCCTCCTAGTTGGTCAGGCCTGCAGTTATGTATGGCTGTGTAACCAGGTATGGTAAATATGACTGTCAAATCTTGTTTGAGCAAGGTTTCAGTAAGAATAATGAATGTTATAGTAACATTTAGAGACTTCAGTAATGCAAGGTCATCATAGTGTTTACTTAGTGATCTAACATTATAGTTGAAAACTGTTATGTTCTTGCTGGCAATGAGTAGAGTTTTAGCCTGACTAGCAGTGTAGTAATGGCAATTACTGTTGGGATTATTTGTGCAGTTCAATAAGAGGTTGATATCAGGATCGATATTTGTATTCATAAGAGTAAATGAGGATGTAAATAAGTATCTACAGAAGTCACATACAGAAATAAGCTGTTGTAATTATCAAAAAATAAAAAAACATTCACTGTTAACCACTAACAAATATGAATATATGAACTAAGATAATTATTTTAAAGCTTAAAATAAAGGAGCTATTGAATATAAAAATATAAAACAAATAAAAGATAACACTTGAGCACCTGATTTAGCACCTTAATTAGCACCTTATGTTGCTAGGTCAATGAGAATCAATTACTGTTAATCACTAACAATTATGAAAATATGGCTTAAGATTAATATTCAAGCCTGAAATGTATGAGGCACCGGATATACTAAGATTCAATCAAAGAGTTAACTCTTTAGCACCTGATTTAGTACCTTTTTTAGCACCTAATGTTGCTAAGTAACATACACTTTTAAGGATATAATAACACATACACTTATAATAATATGGTAATATATTCACTTATGACAAATAGTCAGACAAATAAAAGGAACGGGGTATATTGCGCTCTACTAAACACTGTACAGTGGACCCCCGCATACCGTTGGCATCACATACCGTTTATTCCGCATACCACTCACTTTAATTGCAAAAATTTTGCCTCGCATACCGCTCAAAAACACGCTCACCGCTGTTCGTCCGAGACGCGTCCAATGTGCGCCTTAGCCAGCCTCACATGTTCCGCCGGTGGCATTGTTTACCAGCCAGCCTCCGCGGTAGCATCCAAGCATACAATCGTAACGTTTCGTATTATTACAGTGTTTTTGGTGATTTTATCTGGAAAATAAGTGACCATGGGCCCCAAGAAAGCTTCTAGTGCCAACCCTACAGCAATGCGGGTGAGAATTACTATAGAGATGAAGAAAAAGATCATTGATAAGTATGAAAGTGGAGTGCGTGTCTCCGAGCTGGCCAGGTTGTATAATGAACCCCAATCAACCATCGCTACTATTGGTGGTACAGCTGCTGCTGCTGCTGTAGCATCGTCTGCTGCTGCTGTAGCATCGTCTGCTGTTGCTGTAGCATCGTCTGCTGCTGCTGTAGCATCGTCTGCTGCTGCTGTAGCACTGTTGTTGGTGTGGCTTATTGAGAATATACCAAGAAACAATTAACCCCAGAGGATTTGCCACCCAGGATAACCCAAAAAAGTCAGTGTCATCAAAGACTGTCTAACTTATTTCTATTGGGGTCCTTAATCTTGTCTCCCAGGATGCAACCCACACCAGTCGACTAACACCCAGGTGAACAGGGAAAAATGCCTGGAACTAGTGCTCATATTGGTGAATTTAAAGCCAGCAAAGGTTGGTTTGAGAGATTTAAGAATCGTAGTGGCATACACAGTGTGATAAGGCCTGTTCTGGAAGAAAATGCCAAACAGGACCTACAGTACTCAGGAGGAAAAGGCACTCCCAGGACACAGTGTCTCATCAGTCATTGCTGCATCTTCAATAAAGGTAAGTGTCATTTATTCTTCATTTAGTAGACTAGTACATGCACAATATATACTGTGCATGTACTACTCTACTATTGTGCATGTATCCTTCTCTTTGTGTGTAGGAAAATGTATATTTCATGTGGAAAAAAAAATGTTTCATACTTTTGGGTGTCTTGCACGGATTAATTTGATTTCCATTATTTCTTATGGGGAAAATTCATTCGCATACCGATTATTTCGCATACCAATGAGCCCTCTTGCACGGATTAAAATCGGTATGCAGGGGTCCACTGTACATGGTTAATGTTGTGTTGAGATGTGGATTAATAAGATTCAGTCAGACCAGAGCATTTGAGGAAATATGCTAGTTCTTGTTCATTTGTTATCTCAGACCTGTGACCTGAGTTATAATTTTACCCTGATTATACCTTCACACATAAAACACTGATTGCTACATTGTTATCATGTTTAAGTTTTTGAAGTCCGTATAGTAGGTTCTGTTGCTTTCTTTTTAGGTACTCATTAACATACACATTACTCTTTTTCTTGATGAAGGAACTTATTAGGTCCTTTTATATATCAATGGGATTGAATTTTAACATAAGACTTTGCTTTTGACCTGGCCTCCTTGATATGACTAGTTTCAGTGTTAATATGTATCTCATCTTTTATTAGCTGAAGTGCTTTTTTGGTGCAGTTATCATGGTTTGTATCTGATGGTAGGTTAGAGCTGGTTAAAATAACAGAGTCTAGGAGCTTGTCTTGTTCAATCATGTTCCTTTGATACTGGAGGCATGCACTCCATTGGGATTCCATGTTTAACCTCCAATCTTGTGTAGCTTCTGACAACTTGGTGGTATGGGAATCTGTCTGCTTAGTATGTGTGGCTGCATTTTTTTTTGCAGGTTTGTGTGTTGCTTTGTAATGTTTGTTGGAGGCACACACTCCACTTTCGTATTTTACAATTATATCTTTCTTCAATTCAGTAGTATTTCTCACCCTTTTTACCACAGGGTTGGCACCAGAAGCTTTCTTTGGGCCCATGGTGGCTTATTTGGCAGTTACAAGCACTAAAAACAATGGAATAATACAAAATGTATCGCATGTATGCATGGAATCATCCGTAGTGGCTTGTAAACAATGGCACACTAGCCACACTGGAGTGGCCGGCAAGCTCAGGCCACGAGGACACATTCCGGACAAATGTTCTTAACTGAGTATTTTATTGTTAGCTGAGCCAATATATTGGCACAAAAACATATTGATATCTGATTTTATTGCTATCTGATGGCATCATTAACTGAGTGTCCACTGTATGTACATATTCTTGTAATAATTCTCTTGCTTACCATTTTGAATTTTTATTCACACAAAAAATAGATTTACTGTTATGCAGACTACTGCATTATTGTAATAATTGTATAAATAATGTCAACCCATTCATGACTGTGTATTGGAATTTGGAGTGGCCAGTCGGACAGGTCTTGAACATCGCCAATGAATCGAACATTTCTGCTACTTTGAGCTCAGTTTCAAGGTACTTTTCATTTTGAAAGCAATCAAAATCATATCTGTTTCTGTAATATATCTTCCATTCTATCAAATGAGACCAAAAAACAAGAATACAACCATAAAAACCATACAAAAATATACTGCTAAAGGGTGGCTAATGGCTGAGAAGTGAACTCCATTATTTATGGTCCAATTTCTTTCAGTTTTGGTGTGCATTAACCCTTTGACTGTTTCGGTCGTATATATACGTTTTACGCACCACTGTTTCTGATGTATTTATACGTGCAAATTCTAGCGGCTTCAAATCAAGCAGGAGAAAGCTAGTAGGCCCACGTGTGAGAGAATGGGTCTGTGTGGTCAGTGTGCACCACATAAAAAAAATCCTGCAGCACGCACTGTTTAATGAGAAAAAAAAACTCTGACCGTTTTTTATTGGATTAAAACGCCGACTTTGAGGTGTATTTTCGTATATTATTTATTGTTGTATTCTCGTTTTCATTGTCTCACATGATAAAATGTTAAACATATTACAGAAATAGAGATGATTTTGATTACTTTCACAATGAAAACGGCCATGAAATTGAGCTCAAAGTAGCGGAAATGTTCGATTTTTACCAATGTTCAGGAGTAAGCAAATCACACCACACGTCCAATACACTTCAACTGGGAAGTCTAATATTCTTTCACTAGTGCATTGATATTATTTATACCATTTTTACAATAATGCAGTAGTCTGCATAACAGTAAATTTTGTATTTTTTTGTATGAATAAAAAATCAAAATAGAAAGCAATAGTAATATAAGAGGAGCCTAGAGACATGACTAATGAACAGAGGATATGTTATTTTAGTGCCAAGAATGTCTACATTGTTTTTTCTGGACCCTATTTTGAAATTGGCATCTTTTTTAATTTGCGTGAAATTGGCCAAATTGCCAATTTCTGACCACTTTATTGGGTAGTTCAAATCGGTAAATGGGCGGTTTCTTGTACTCAACAGATAGAAAAAATGGAGTTCTAAAGAAATAGCTATGAGTCTGGTCAACTGGAACAACGGAATTGGCCAAAAACAGGGCTCAAAGTCGACTAAATTGCCGATGCGTATATGTTGCCGAGACCGCTAACTTTGCGGGAGCGTAATTCCATGAGTTTTCGACCAAATTTTGTACTTTTGGTGTCATTTCCATCGGGGAAAGATTCTCTATCATTTCATAAGAAAAAATCTATTTTTTTTCCAAAAATTTATCGACATAGAATGACAGTTTCAGAAAGGGGCCTGCGACAGTCAAAGGGTTAAGAAGCATCTTTCTATCATACATTGTCCAAGTTTCAATAAGATAGCCCAACAAAAACTGAGATCCAGTTCCCTACATCAAGAGCAAGAGCCCCTCACCAGTGTCAAGGAACCTCCCTTGAGACCCACTCATATCTTGAAATTTTGATCACTTCTGGAAGCAAAAAATCGACCAAGCAACTGTTCGTATTTTGAAAAACTCACAGGTTGGGGCACTCATAAGTAGAGGTTCCACTGTATATGTAATACTGCATATATTATTAACCCTTTGACTGTTTCGGTTGTATATACAGTGGACCCCCGCCTTACGATATTAATCCATTCCTGAGAGCTCATCGTAAGCCAAAATTATTGTAAGGCAAATTAATTTTCCCCATGAGAAATAATGGAAATCAAATTAATTCGTTCCTGACACCCCAAAGTATGAAAAAAAAAAAATTTACCACATGAAATATTAATTGTAATACACACAAACTGAAGAAGACATGCACAATTACTACTCTACTAAGAATAGAATACATGACACTTACCTTTATTGAAGATCTGGTGATGATTGATGGGATGGGAGGAGGGGAGAGTGTGGAAGTTATTGTTTAGAAGGGGAATCCCCTTTCATTAGGACTTGAGGTAGCAAATCCTTTTCCGGGGTTACTTCCCTTCTTCTTTTAACCCTTAAACAGTCCAAACGTATATATACGTTTTTTCAACACTTGAAAGTATGTAAAATAATGTACATCATCTTTTTTTTTTTTTACATTTGAAAATGTGTAAAAAACTTTTATCTACATTTTTTTTTGTTATATTTGAAAATATGTAAAAAAACATAGATCTACTTTTGGAGCACTACGGATTTGAACATCAATCTATTTGGACTGTTTAAGGGTTAATGCCACTAGAACCAGCTTGAGAGCCACTGGACCTCTGTCGCACAACATATCTGTCTATAGAGCTCTGTACCTCCTGTTCCTTTAAGACTTTCCTAAAATGGGCCATAACATTGTCATTGTACAGGTTGCCAACACGGCTTGCAGTAGCTGTGTCAGGGTGATTTTCATCTGTAAAGGTTTGCAATTCAACCCACTTTGCACACATTTCCTTAATCTCTTTTTTCAATTCCATACTAATTCTCACCCTTTTTACCACTGGGATGGCACTAGAAGCTTTCTTGGGGTCCATGGTGACTTATTTTGCAGTTACAAGCACTAGAAACACTGGGATAATGTGAAATGTACCGAAAGTATGCGTAGATGCGACCGTACTGGCTGGCTTGTAAACACTGGCGCTGAGGCCACAAGTGGGATGTGTCCCGGACGAATCACGTAAGGCGAGTTTTTTATTGTGAGGCGAGGCAAAATTTTTGTGTTCAAATGCTTCGTTTGGTGGATTTAACATAACGCAATGCCTTTATAAGGCGGGGGTCCACTGTATACGTCTTACAAGCCACCATGTTTGACGTATTAATATGCATTGTGGGAATGCCATTTCAGTAGTCCTTGTTCATCATGCCTAATGGTAAGAAATATGTGACTCCCTGGCAAATCTGGGACTCTTCCCATGTGATGCTCTAACACAGATGGAAGTGTCAGTGAAGATCAGTTTCATGGTTTTGAGGAGTTTGTGACCAAAAGCAATGCCCAGGATACCAGAAGAATGAAGGAGAATGAAGAATGAAGGAGAAAGAGAGAGAATGAGAAAGAGAGGGAGAAAGATAATTAGATAGGATGGAGGGGAAGCGAGCATCCGACCCCATTGTTTTGACAGGCAGTAGGGGGAGTGAGTAATGAGACAATGTCATTTTGACAGCTGCTGACCCTGACTCAGAACAATTAGAAGTCACATACACACAACACAAGCTTGCTGAATGAAGATAATAGCCCAGGATACCAGAAGAATGAAGGAGAATGAAGAATGAAGGAGAAAGAGAGAGAATGAGGGAGAAAGATAATTAGATTGGATGGAGGAGAAGCGAGCATCTGACCCCATTGTTTTGACAGGCGGTATGGGGAATGAGTAATGAGACAATATGTCATTTTGACAGCTGCCAACCCTGACTCAGAACAATTAGAAGCCACACACTCACACACAAGACAAACTTGCTGAATGAAGATATAGCAGTTATATGAAAGTATCCAGTGACTATATGTGTATATATATTATAGAAACCAGAAGGAAGGAAGAAGGGAAGGTAGGAAGGAAGGAAGGATGAGATGAAAGGAAGGAAGGAAAAAAGTAAGGAAGGAAGGTAGGAAAGGAATGCAGGAAGGTAGGATGGAAGGAATGCAGGAAGATAGGAAGGAAGGAATGATGACACATGACCATTTACCAAGGATAACTACATAACACAACTGCCTGCTAATACTTTGAAGAAAACTGCTCAGTCAAGGTGTTTTGTCTTTGCACTTAAAAAAAAAAGCCCACAAAAATGCAGACACACTCATTTTATGTGTAAGGAGTGTAAAACACCACTGTATATGAAACCATGTTTCAAAGAGTTCCACAAGCTGCAGAACTTCTAGGAACATGTCCAGTGACTGTACATTTGTATATATATTATAAAACAATAGTATATATTATGGAACAATATATTATAGAACAATAGTAATAAACAATTTTTTGTATTGTTTGTTTGTGTAAATAAGTTTTGTAACAATATATTGATAATTATGTTTGTGCGCTTATTGTGTTGTATACAATGAGTGTGTATATGTACATTGCACCTTACTTTGGACTCACAGGCCACATAAGTTATGTGAAAAATAAAATAGTGAAAAAAACAAGAAACCTTCGAATACAAGTAAGCCAAAGTTTACTGGGTGAGCAGCAGTCACCGCTGTTGCCATACACGGCTCATTTTCTGCCAACTTCACACCTCTATATCTCGGTAAGTACTGATGGCAAAAATTGTTTTGGACTATAACAATCAGAAAAATAATCTTAACATTTTCATAAGAAAAAATAATTTTTTTTTTTTTGGAATATTTTTCGACACCAGGAGACACTTCAGGATTTGGGGTTTCAATAGTCAAGGAGTTAAGTACAGTATCTCTCGTCTTAACTCCAGATTTTTTGTTCCGTGTAGTTTAAATGCTTTTTTGGCTCCTTGTGGTCAGTAAATGATCTCTGATATCTCTCTAATATTATGAATGACAATCAGAAAAATAATCTTAACATTTTCATAAGAAAAATAATTTTTTTTTTTGAATATTTTTCGACACCAGGAGACACTTCAGGATTTGGGGTTTCAACAGTCAAGGGGCTAAGTACAGTATCTCTCTTCTTAACTCCAGATTTTTTGTTCCGTGTAGTTTAAATGCTTTTTTGGCTCCTTGTGGTCAGTAAATGATCTCTGATATCTCTCTAATATTATGAATGACAATCAGAAAAATAATCTTAACATTTTCATAAGAAAAAATAATTTTTTTTTTTTAATATTTTTCGACACCAGGAGACACTTCAGGATTTGGGGTTTCAACAGTCAAGGGGCTAAGTACAGTATCTCTCGTCTTAACTCCAGATTTTTTGTTCCGTGTAGTTTAAATGCTTTTTTGGCTCCTTGTGGTCAGTAAATGATCTCTGATATCTTTCTCTAATATTATGAATGACAACACAAGTAATATAAGTAGTATCACTATTGGTGTTATTTCTCATATTTTGAAAGTTCTCATTATCTAATGTCATTGTTCTGGCCTCTGTAGCATTTATTTTGTTTTCCAAATTATAGGTCGTCAGACATTATCATACTCAAGTCTTTTACATGTTCCTTTCTTTCTATGAGATGGTCCTCATGTATTTTATATCCAGTGCTCCTTTTGGGTTCTTCATTCTTTCCATATCTGAACAATTGGAATTTGTCACCATTTATTTTTTATTTATTTATTATTAATTTGGACATGATACATAGATGTACAAAGAAATACAGTGGTTCATTGTACATGCCAAAAGCCCCTTGTATGCAGAGCATTATGGGCAGGCTTAAAATTGACTTAGGATTAACTAAGCAATGAAGATAAGTTATTTTCCTTTGCTCACTGGATCAATCAATCAATCAAGTTTATTCTCTCTAAAGATTATAATGCGGGGTTTACATATTACAGTGGACCCCCGCATACCGATGGCATCACATAGCGATTAATCCGCATACCGCTTGCTTTAATCGCCAAAATTTTGCCTCACATACCGCTTAAAAACCCGCTCACCGATTTTTGTCCGAGACGCGTCCAATGTGCGGCCTGAGCCACGCTCACATGTTCCACCGGTGGCATTGTTTACCAGCCAGCCTCCGCGGTAACATCCAAGCATACTATCGGAATATTTCGTATTATTACAGTGTTTTCGGTGCTTTTTCTGGAAAATAAGTGACCATGGGCCCCAAGAAAGCTTCTAGTGCCAACCCTACAGCAATAAGGGTGAGAATTACAATAGAGATGAAGAAAAAGATCATTTGATAAGTATGAAAGTGGAGTGCGTGTCTCCGAGCTGGCCAGGTTGTATAATAAACCCCAATCAACCATCGCTACTATTGGTGGTACAGCTGCTGCTGCTGCTGCACTGTCAGCTGCTGCTGCTGCTGTAGCATCGTCTGCTGCTGCTGTAACATCGTCTGTTGCTGCTGTAGCGTCGTCTGTTGCTGCTGTACCACCGTCAGCTGCTGCTGCTGCTGTAGCATCATCTGCTGCTGCTGTAGCATCGTCTGTTGCTGCTGTACCACCGTCAGCTGCTGCTGCTGCTGTAGCACCGTTGTTGGTGTGGCTTATTGAGAATACCAAGAAACAATTAACCCCAGAGGATTTGCCACCCAGGATAACCCAAAAAAGTCAGTGTCATCGAAGACTAACTTATTTCCATTGGGGTCCTTAATCTTGTCTCCCAGGATGCAACCCACACAAGTCGACTAACACCCAGGTGAACAGGGAAAAATGCCTGGAACTAGTGCTCATATTGGTGAATTTAAAGCCAGCAAAGGTTGGTTTGAGAGATTTAAGAATCGTAGTGGCATACACAGTGTGATAAGGCCTGTTCTGGAAGAAAATGCCAAACAGGACCTACAGTACTCAGGAGGAAAAGGCACTCCCAGGACACAGTGTCTCATCAGTCATTGCTGCATCTTCAATAAAGGTAAGTGTCATTTATTCTTCATTTAGTAGACTAGTACATGCACAATATATACTGTGCATGTACTACTCTACTATTGTGCATGTATCCTTCTCTTTGTGTGTGGGAAAATGTATATTTCATGTGGTAAAAAATTTTTTTTTTCATACTTTTGGGTGTCTTGCACGGATTAATTTTATTTCCATTATTTCTTATGGGGAAAATTCATTCACATACCGATTATTTCGCATAACAATTACCCCTTTTGCACGGATTAAAATCATTATGCGGGGATCCACTGTATAGGATATTGTGTGGTTTACATATACGCTTGCATATTTCAAATCCTACCTTACTAATAGGTATCAGTATGCCACCATTAAAGACACAGCCTCATCAGCACAGCCACTTGATACTGGAGTGCCACATGGAAGCGTCCTTGGTCCCCTGCTCTTCCTCATATACATTAGTGATCTTTCCAACATATCCCAACACCTGAAACCCATTCTCTTCGCTGACGACACGACTTATGTCATGCCCACCCAAATCTTGCCACCCTCAACACCATTGTTAACGAGGAGCTGCTCAAAATATCTACTTGGATGACAGACAATAAACTTACACTTAACACTGACAAAACCTACTATATTATGTTTGGTAGCAGGAGCTTGGACTCGACCCCTGCAACCTCAACTAGGTGAGTACAACTTAACATTAAGATTGACAATACTCTAATTTCCAGACATAATGAGGGCAAATTCCTAGGCCTATACCTCAACAACAACCTGAATTTCAGCACCCATATCCAACACACAAAAAAAGTATCCAAAACGGTTGGGATCCTCTCCACGATACGATACTACGTGCCACAATCTGCCCTTCTCACACTATACCATTCACTCATTTGTCCATACCTCACCTATGCTATTTGTGCTTGGGGAACAACTGCAGCAACATACCTAAAGCCAATAATAACCCAACAAAAAGCCGCAGTAAGAATAATCACGCAATCCCATCCCAGGCAACACACCCCCCTATTCTTCATAGATCTAAACTTACTCACTGTTCAGAATGTCCACACTTACTACTGTGCAATCTACATCTACAGGACTTTAAATTCCAACATTAACCCTGACCTAAAATGCTTTCTTGATAGTTGTGACAGGAGCCACAGGCATAACACCAGACACAAACATCTCTATGACATTCCCCGTGTCCGACTAAACCTTTACAAAAATTCAATGTACGTCAAAGGGCCTAAAATCTGGAACACCCTACCTGAAAACTCTAGAACTGCAGACACATGCATCACTTTTAAAACTACTGTTAGAAAACATCTTATCTTCCTGATACACCTCGAAAGCTAACTACATGAAAACCACCTGGTGGTTCACACTTACACTCACACACTCACCCAATTGACTGTAGACACTGAAATACGAATCTTAAAATAATGAATCCTAACTAGTCATAAGTTTGCCTGTGATACTCCATTATAGAAGCTATGTATTGTACCAAAACAAAAGCATTCACATTGCTAATTTTACAAACTGTAATGTAGTTACTTAGCCTAAATACCAACTTGCTCCATAATCTGCAATAATTTAGAGTTTTGAATTAATCTTAGTCTGCCCAAAATGCCTAGCCATGCTAGGTGTAATAGTGGCCCCCCTCTGTAATTAGTATTTTATAACATGTAACCCACACAATATCCTAAAATATGTAAACCTTGCATTGTAATCTTTATAGAGAATAAACTTGATTGATTGATTGATTAATTACAGAGAGGGCCACTATCACACCTAACATGACTAGGCATTTTAGGCAGACTAAGATTAATTCAAACTCTATATTGGTACAGATTATGGAGCATGTTGATATTAAGGCTAGGTAACTGCATTACAGTTTGTAAATTTAGCAATGTGAATGGTTTTGTCTTGATACAATGCATAGTTTCTATTGAAGCTCCTATATTGGAGTATCTCAGGCAAACTTATGACTAGTTTAAAATTCATTAGGTAATAGTTTTATTACGTATTTCTATGTTTATAGTCAATTGGATGAGTGTAAGTGTGAGTTGTGGGGAATCACAGATATCGAGAGGAGATCTAGGTTGTTTTTTATGTGTGTGATACAAGCGAATAGGTGGTTTTCATGTAGTTAGCTGATGGTGGGGTGTGTCAGGGAGATAAGATGTTTTCTATTGGTACTGTAGTTTTGAAAGTGGTGATTGTGTCTGCAGTTGTAGAGTTTTCAGGTATGGTGTTCCAGATTTTAGGTCCTTTTATGTACATTGAATTTTTGTATAGGATTAGCTGGACACGGCGAATGTCATAGAGATTTTTGTGCCTGGTGTTATGCCTGTGGGTCCTGTCACAACTATCAAGAAAGTGTTTTAGGTCAGGGTTAATATTGGAATTTAAAGTTCTGTAAATGTAGGTTGAACAGTAGTAAGTGTGGATGTTCTGGGATTGGATTGCGTGATTATTCTTACTGCGGCTTTTCGTTGGGTTATTAGTGGCTTTAGGTGTGTCGCTGCAGTTGATCCCCAGGCACAAATAGCATAGGTGATGTAAGGATAGATAAGTGAATAGTATAGTGTGAGAAGGGCTGATTGTGGCACATAGTAATGTATCTTGGAGAGGATCCCAACTGTTTTGGATACTTTTTTTGTTATGTGTTAGATATGGGTGCTGAAATTCAGGTTGCTGTCGAGGTGCAGGCCTAGGAATTTGCCCTCCTTATGTTTGGCAATAAGAGTGTTGTTGATCTTAATGTTAAGTTGTGCAACACCTGCTCTGTTACCAAACATAATATAGAAGGTTTTGTCAGTGTTAAGTATAAGTTTATTGGCTGTCATCCAAGTAGATATTTTTAGTCGCTCCTCGTTAACAATGGTGTTGAGTGTGGCAAGATTAGGGTGGGAGATGACATAAGCCATGTTGTCAGCAAAGAGAATGGGTTTCAGGTGTTGTGATAAATAGGGAAGATAATTGATGAATGAGAGGAAGAGCAGGGGGACCAAAGACACTTCCCTGTGGCACTGCAGTATCAACTGGCTGTGTTGATGAGGTTGTATCTTTAATTGTGATGTACCAATACCTATTAGTAAAGTAGGATTTGAAATATGCAAGTGCATGGCCTTCATATATCATAATGGCCAAGTTTGTGGAGTAGGATGCCATGGTCTACTGTGTGAAAAGCTTTTCTTAGGTCAATAAAAAGTCCTAATGGATATTCCTTATTTCCCAGTGCTGTGTAAAGCAAATCTAGCATTCTTACAATTGCATTGTTTGGGCTTTTATTTTTTCTGAAGTCAAACTGGCAGGGGTTGAGTATGCTTTGTGCTGTTATAAATGAATATAATCTCTTGTGTACGAGTTTCTCGAAGATTTTGGATAGCAGTGGTAAGTTTGATATTGGTCTGTAGTTGTTTACATCTGTGGGGTCACCACCATTGTGTATTGGTGTAACTCTTGCTGTCTTGAGTAGTGTCGGGAAAGTGCCAGTTTCTAGTACCTTGTTAAAAAGTAATAAAATAGCATGTGAAAGGACATGGGCAGCTCGCTTATACAATAATGGTGGGACATGAGACAGATTCCCCGAATTATTTTAAGTGACTTAATAATTATGGTGACTTCAGCAGGCTCAGTAGGTGTAAGAGGACTTTGGGAAATTTCCACCTAAGTAATCATTTACATGGGCATTGGTACCTGGGATTTTACTGGTGAGATTAAATCTTATGGTTGAGAAGAAGTTATTTATGTTGTTAATATGCCAAAATTCTAGCAGCTTCAAATCAAGCAGGAGAAAGCTGGTAGGCCCACATGTGAGAGAATGGGTCTCCATGGTCAGTGTGTGCACTATAAAAAAAATTGGGGAGCCAGTGGTGCATTGTGGGAATGCCATTTCAGTAGTCCTTGTTCAGCATGCCTAGCAGTAAGAAATATGTGACTCCGCGGTGAATCTGCGACTCTTCTCTTCCCAAGTGATCGCTCTAACACAGAGGGAAGTGTGAGTGAAGATGAATTTCATGTTTCTGAGGAGTTTGTGACCTAAAGCAATGCCCAGGATACCAGAAGAAAGAAAGAAAGAAAGAAAGAATGAGAAAGAAGGAAAGAGAAAGAAAGAAAAAGGAAGAGAGAGAAAGAGAGTAAGAAATAGGAAGAAAGAATGAGAAAGTAGGAAAGAGAAAGAAAGAAAGAGAAAGAAGGAAAGAGAGAAAAAAGACAAAGAGAAAGAAGGAAAGAGAAAGAAAAAGAAAGAAAGAAAAAGAAAGAATGGTAAGCAGTTATGAAGGAGGTGGGCAGGAAGGCATGGGACCCCATGAGTGTTGAGGGGCAGTAATATGTCATTTTGACAGCTGCTGGACCCTGACTCAGCACATTTAGGAGTCCACACACACACACACACACACACACACAGCTAGTGATCACATAGTTACGAGCTTTGAATACATCGTGGAGCTAAAGGTGGAGAGGGTAACAGGAGTAGAAAGGGAAAAGCTAAACTATAAAAGGGGGGACTACACAGGAATGAGGACCTTCCTGCAGGAGGTCAGTGGGAACAGGAGTTGGTAGGAAAATCAGTAAACGAAATGATGGACTTTGTAACAACAAAATGCAAGGAGGCAGAGGAAAGGTTTGTTCCCAAGGGTAACAGAAATAATGGGAAAGACAGAATGAGCCTTTGGTTTACCCGAAGGTGCAGGGAGGCAAAAACTAAGTCCTCTAGAGTATGGAAAAAGTACAGAAGGCAAAGGACTCCGGAGAATAAAGAGATTAGTCGATGAACCAGAAATGAGTATGCTTAGATAAGGAAGGAGGCACAGCAGCAGTATGAAAATGACATAGCAATGAAAGTCAAGTCTGACCCGAAACTACTCTACAGCCACATCAGGAGGAAGACAGCAGTCAAGTACCAGGAAATCAGGCTGAGGAAAGAAGGTGGGGAGCTAACAAGAAACGATCAGGAGGTATGTGAGGAGCTCATACTTGGTATGAGCTTGGTAGGGTATGTAAAGGAAGAAAATTAAAAGTGAATATAGGAAAGAGTAAGGTGATGAAGATGACAAAAAGATTAGGTGACGAAAGATTGGATATCAGATTGGAGGGAGAGAGTATGGAGGAGGTGAAGGTATTCACATATTTAGGAGTGGATTTGTCAGCAGATGGGTCTATGAAGGATGTGGTGAATCATAGAATTGATGAGGGAAAAAGGTGAGTGGTGCACTTAGGAGTCTGTGGAGATAGAGAACTTTGTCCATGGAAGCAAAGGGGGAAATGTATGTGAGTATAGTTATACCAACACTCCTATATGGGTGTGAAGCATGGGTGATGAATGTTGCAACAAGGAGAAGGCTGGAGGCAGTGGAGATGTCATGTCTGAGGGCAATGTGTGGTGTGAATATAATGCAGAGAATTCGTAGCTTGGAAATTAGGAGAAGGTGTGGGATTACCAAAACTATTATCCAGAGGGCTGAGGAAGGGTTGTTGAGGTGGTTCAGACATATACAGAGAATGGAACAAAACAGAATGACTTCGAGAGTGTAGAAATCTGTAGTGGAGGGAAGGCGGGGCAGGGGTCAGCCTAGGAAATGTTGGAGGGAGGGGGTAAAGGACGTTTTGTGTGTGAGGGGCTTGGACTTCCAGCAAGCATGTGTGAGCGTATTTGATAGGAGTGAATGGAGGCAAATAGTTTTTAATACTTGTTGTGCTGTTGGAGTGTGAACAAAATAACGTTTATGAAGGGATTCAGGGAAACCAGCAGGCCGGACTTGAGTCCTGGAGATGGGAAGTACAGTGTCTGCACTCTGAAGGAAGGGTGTTTATATTGCAGTTTTATAACTGTAGTGTAAATCACTCCTCTGGCAAGACAGTGATGGAGTGAACAGCAATGAAAGTTTTTTCTTTTTCTGGCACCCTGCTTTGGTGGGAATCACCCGATGTGTTAATAAAATAAAATAAAAATTTAAGATAAGAAATATTTACATTTTAATTTATAAATAAGAAATATTTACATTTTAATTTATAAATAAGTTTATTCAAGTATACACAAATACAGTTACGTATATAGATTATCATACATAACAGCACATGTGTAAAGTACCTAGGATATCCTAAAAAGTCAGAGTGGATTACGTATTTCCATTGGAGTCCTGTTATATTTATGCTTTTATATTTACACTTACGTTGGAGGAGATGTTAGTTTAATTAGTTTGATGGAGGAGATGCTGGCAGAGGTTTAGAGTGGTGGAAGATGCATAGCAGGGCGGCATATGTTCAGTGGCTCGATACACATTCAGCATCATTGGAGAGTTATTTTCATGTCATTTTTCTATCGCTTACTCGCTTAACTTACTTGGTACACAATTAATCCTACACTTTATCGCTGGCTGGCACTATAGCCTTTGTTGATACCTTCTGCTTTAGTATCATAAAAATCGTAGAATCACTGCAGGAGGCGCATTCTCCCCTCTCTCTTCCTTCTCCACTTTGGTACTTTGCTATGAGTTTTTTCTTGAATTTTATTGAGTTCTTCTTTATTACAGGGCTGGCACTAGAAACTTTCTTTGGGCCCCTGGTGGCTTATTTAGCAGTTACAAGCACTAAAAACAATGGAATAATACAAAATATATCGCATGTATACATGGAATCATCCTCCCTGGCTTGTAAACAATGGCACACTACTTTGTCCATGGGCTCAGGCCGTGCAGACACGTTTGGGATGAATGCCCTTAACTGAGTTTTTCATCGTTGGCCGAGCCAATATTTTTATGCAAAAGCGCATAGGTATCCGATTTTATTGCTGTCCAATGGCACTGTTACTCGAGGGTCCACTGTATAGTGTTTAGAAAACTCTCATATTGATAGCTCTCTTCATTACCCCAGTCAACAGATGATAAGTGTTCTCTAAGCCCATTGTAATCTGCTAAGTGAAAATCTGGGACTGTTACTGAGTTATCTTTACTATCATAATTCCATTTAATGCTAAAGGTAATTGATTTGTGGTCACTTGCACCAAGTTCCTCAGAAATTTCTAAATTATTAACAAGTGATTCCTTGTTTGCCAGAACCAAGTCAAGCAGGTTATTTCCCCTTGTAGGTTCTGTCACAAACTGCATCAAAAAAATAATCCTGAACTACTTCTAAAAGTCATTAGATTCTAAATTCTCTGTTAAAAAATTCCAATCAATCTGACTAAAGTTAAAGTCTCCTAGAATTACAACATTATCATGCCTTGTGGCCTTAACAATTTCCTCCCACAGTAGTCTTCCTTGGTCTCTATCCAAGTTTGGGGGGTGTATATCACACCTAAAATAAATTTTTCGTGCCCCTCTGAAAATTCTACCCAAACAGACTCAGTATGTGTTTCAGACTTTATACCCATTTTTATGCAACAATATAAATGATCTTGGACATAGAGTGCCACCCCTCCCCCTTCCATTACTTCTGTCTACTTGGAGCAATTTAAAACCCTGAATGTGACATTCAGCAGGCATGTCCCTATTTTTCACATTAAACCACTTCTCAGTTATGGCAAAAACATCAATGTTACCCACACTTGCAATTAATCTCAATTCATCGATCTTATTTTTCACACTACGACTATTAGTATAATTCATTTTCCAAAACCCTCCTTTCTCTTTTCTCTTCCGACTGATTTCTGTTCCTCTACTATGCCTGTTACTCTCGTCACCAAATACCACTGGCTTTCTTATATTCACTGATAACTCTGCCTCATTCTGCCTATAACTGTTTTCCTTATAACTCACACTATCGCTGCACTCAGAATTCATTGATTTTCCACAGAAATCCATTCCACTGTCTATTTCTAGTTTAAAGATCTAAGAGCTCCCTCCACTGTATTGGCCAGTGTTCCCACCCCAAACCTAGATAAGTGAACCCCATCCCTGGCATACATGTCATTTCTGCCATAGAAGAGGTCCCAGTTGTCTATGAATGTTACTGCATTTTCCTTACAGTGTTTGTCCAGCCAGCATTTGACACCAGTTGCCCTGGACAGCCATACATTTCCAACTCCTCTCCTGGGCAAAATGCCACATATCACAGAGTTCCCACCCTTCTTCCTAATTATCTCTATTGCTGTCCTATACCTGCTAATCAGGTCTTCATTCCTACATCTGCCAATATCGTTGCCTCCCGCACTGAGGCAGATAATAAGATTGCTCCCATTACCTTTCCTGATGTCGTCCAGACGGCTAACAATATCCCCCATCCCAGCCCCAGGAAAACATACCCTCTGCCTCCTCTTCCTGTCCCTAAGACAAAAAGCCCTATCCATAAACTTAACCTGACTGTCTCCAACTAAAACAATGTTTTTACCTTCACTTGTGGACTTCGTCATGACGTTCTCGATGGTCTTCATTGGGGTTTCAAGGGATGTCTCACTCACGTCTGCCAACACTTTCTTGGTGCTCATTGTGATGTTCCCAGTAGACAACCCACATTCATCAGGTAGCACCAAAAATGGGTTGGAAATTTCCACAGTAGTCTTCTGGTTCTTCGTTGTTTCTGCCTCTCCAAAAGTTTTCTTGATCCTCAGCTTGGTTCCATGTTGCCCGGCCATTGACCAGGTTCCCCTCTTAACCTGAGGACTCACAACAGGAGGATTATTATGAATCTTCTTGTTCTCCACCGTTAATTGCCTTATCTCCAGCTTAGCAACCCAAAGCTCCTCTTTTTAAAGCTACCCAAGGTTCTGTCGATGCTAAAACCTTGGGTAGTTTCAAATTTAGGTTGGATAAATACATGAGTGAGAGGGATTGGATTTGAGTGGGACTTGAACATGAGTAAATAGAATTAATAAAGCTTATTGTTTGGGTAGCATTTATTCTGTTAGTAGGCTGGATTTGTGAAGGACCTGCCAAGTATAGGCCAACAGGCCTGCTGCAGTGTTCCTCCTTTCTTATGTTCTTAATGTTGATGAGTGGAACAATCTGCCTAGTATGGTTATTGAGGCTAAAACCTTGGGTAGTTTTAAATTTGTGTAGGATAAATACACGAGTGGGACTTACACATGAGTAAATAGTATTATCAAAGCTTATTGCTTGGGTAGCATTGAAAATTGAGTTGGGCAAATATTCTGTTAGTAGGATGGATTGTGAAGGACCTGCCTAGTATGGGCCAACAGGCCTTCTGCAGTGTATTATTATTATTAGTACGTATGTATTATAATAATAATAATAATTATTATTATTATTTTATTATTATTGTTAATTTAAGGAAGTGGAGCACAGATCCAATTCCTTTGATCAAGAGCCCCTCACCAAGGAACCTCCCTTGAGGGGGTAGTTCACATCCCGAAATTTCGTTGGTATCCAGAAGCAAAATATCGATCGAGTGACTGTTCGTATCCTGAAAAATTTGTAAGCCGAGGTTCCACTGTATTAAATTTATTCATTTCCACAAACTCTCAACATATCTACAGCTTTTTTTCCCTCTTATTTTGTAATTTACCTTTTTCCCCAGAGTACCATTGGTAATGCATCTACTCCCAAATACCTAAATATGTTGTTTTCATACAATCAATTATAGTATAGCCTTACATATTCCATCAGCTTATTAACTATGCCAATAAATTTATACCAAATTGCATTCTAATTTCACTAGTCACATAACTTTTGCCAATTCGGAAATCCAACAAATTATTGCTCATTTAACCCTTTGACTATTGAGACCCCAAATCCTGAAGTGTCTCTCTGTGTCGCAAAATATTAAAAAAAAAAAATTATTTTTCCCTATGAAATGTTAGTGAATCTTTTCCTGATGGTAATGACACAAATGTACGAGATTTGTTGAAAAACTTACGGAATTACGCTCTCACAAAGTTAGTGATCTCGGCGATATATATGCATTGGCAATTTCGCCCACTTTGAGCCCTATTTTTGGCCAATTCTATTGTTCCAGTCGACCAAACTCATAGCTATTTCTTTAGGACTTCATTTGTTCTATCAATTTAGTACAAGAAACTACCCATTTACCGATTTCAACTACCCAATAAAGTGGTCAGAATTTGGCAATTCGGTTAATTTCACACAAATTAAAGTAGATGCCAATTTCAAAATAGGGTCCAGAATAAACAATGCAGACATTCCTGGCAGTAAAATAACATCATCTCTGTTCATTAGTCATGTCTCCAGGCCTCTCTTATATTACTCTTGCTTTCTTTTTGAATTTTTATTCACACAAAAAATTGAAAATTTACAGTTATGCAGACTACTGCATTATTTTAATAATTGTATAAATAATGTTGCCCCATTCATGACTGCATATTAGATTGGCCAGTTGGATACGTATTGGACAGTGATGTCATTTGTTTACTCTTGAACATTGGCAAAAATCAAACATTTCTGCTACTTTTAGCTCAATTTCAAGGTCCTTTTCATCGTGAAACCAATAAAAATCATCACTATTTCTGTAATATATCTTCCATTCTATTAAATGAGACTAAGAAGACGAGAATACAACCATAAATACTATACGAAAATACACCTCAAAGCCGGCATTTTAATCCAAAAACATGGTTGAAGTTTTGTTTTTCTCATTATGCACTACATACTGCAGGATTTTTTCTATACTACGCACACTGACCACACAGACCCATTCTCTCACATGTGGGCCTACCAGCTTTTTCCCGCTTGATTTGAAGTTATTAGAATTTGGGGGTATTAATACAGTGGTCCCTTGATAATCGTACCTGGAGTTTACCTGGAGAGAGTTCCGGAGGTCAACGCCCCAGCGGCCCGGTCTGTGACCAGGCCTCCTGGTGGATCAGAGCCTGATCAACCAGGCTGTTACTGTTGGCTGCACGCAACCAACGTACGAGCCACAGCCCAGCTGGTCAGGAACTGACTTTAGGTGCTCGATAGTCGTAATTTTCGGAAATCGTAACGATATTTTCATAAAAACATTGGCTCGTTAATCGTAGATTGACTCGTGAATAGTCATTTGTCCGGGATGCGTATTCACGCTCTGAGCTGTCCTGGCCTCCCTTCCCAGCCAGTGTGGCATTGTTTACCAGTGAGCGACAGTCCCCTCACTTGCTCATACAAAATATTTCATGATATTCCATTCACTTTAGTGCTTGCAACTACTAAATAAGCTACCATGGCTCCAAAGAAAGCTCCTAGTGTCAAGCCTTTGATAAAGAAGGTGAGAAATTCGATTGAATTTAAGAAAAACATCATTGAACAATATGAAAGGAGCAAGAGTTTCAGCAGGAAGAGCAACAGATCACAGCTCAGAATCTTGCTGCAGAGGAGGAGGAAGAAATGGAAGAAGGTGCCTTCTTCAGAAATTAAGGAGATTTTTGAAATGCTGTCCATGGGGAAGTGGAAAAGAATCTTTCCTCCGTAAGCCATGCGTGTCGTATGAGGCGACTAAAATGCCGGGAGCGATGGGCTAGTAACCCCTTCTCCTGTAGACATTTACTAAAAAAGAGAAGAAGAAAAACTTTATAAAACTGGGATGCTTGAATGTGCTTGGATGTAGTGTGGATGACAAGAAACAGATCATTGCTGATGTTTTGAATGAAAAGAAGTTGGATATCCTGGCCCTAAGCAAAACAAAGCTGAAAGGGGGTAGGGGAGTTTCGGTGGGGGGAAATAAATGGGATTAAATCTGGAGTATCTGAGAGAGTTAGAGCTAAGGAAGGGGTAGCAGTAATGTTGAAGGATCAGTTATGGAAGGAGAAAAGAGAATATGAATGTGTAAATTCAAGGATTATGTGGATTAGAGTAAAGGTTGGATGTGAAAAGTGGGTCATAATAAGCGTGTATGCACCTGGAGAAGAGAGGAATGTAGAGGAGAGAGAGAGATTTTTGGAGATGTTATGTGAATGTATAGGAACCTTTGAACCAAGTGAGAGAGTAATTGTGGTAGGGGACCTGAATGCTAAAGTAGGAGAAACTTTTAGAGAGGGTGTGGTAGGTAAGTTTGGGGTGCCAGGTGTAAATGATAATGGGAGCCCTTTGATTGAACTTTGTATAGAAAGGGGTTTAGTTATAGGTAATAATACATATTTTAAGAAAAAGAGGATAAATAAGTATACAAGATATAATGTAGGGCGAAATGACAGTAGTTTGTTGGATTATGTATTGGTAGATAAAAGACTGTTGAGTAGACTTCAGGATGTACATGTTTATAGAGGGGTCACAGATAAATCAGATCACTTTTTAGTTGTAGCTACACTGAGAGTAAAAGGTAGATGGATGCAAGGAGAATAGAAGCATCAGGGAAGAGAGAGGTGAAGGTTTATAAACTAAAAGAGGAGGCAGTTAGGGTAAGATAAAAACAGCTATTTGAGGATAGATGGGCTAATGAGAGCATAGGCAATGGGGTCGAAGAGGTATAGGTAGGTTTAAAAATGTAGTGTTAGAGTGTTCAGCAGAAGTTTGTGGTTACAGGAAAGTGGGTGCAGGAGGGAAGAGGAGCGATTGGTGGAATGATGTAAAGAGAGTAGTAAAAGAGAAAAAGTTAGCATATGAGAAGTTTTTACAAAGTAGTAGTGATGCAAGGAGGGAAGAGTATATGGAGAAAAAGAGAGAGGTTAAGAGAGTGGTGAAGCAATGCAAAAAGAGAGCAAATGAGAGAGTGGGTGAGATGTTATCAACAAATTTTGTTGAAAATAAGAAAAAGATTTGGAGTGAGATTAACAAGTTAAGGAAGCCTAGAGAAAAAATGGATTTGTCAGTTAAAAATAAGAGAGGAAAGTTATTAAATGGAGAGTTAGAGGTATTGGGAAGATGGAAGGAATATTTTGAGGAATTGTTAAATGTTGATGAAGATAGGGAAGCTTTGATTTCGTGTATAGGGCAAGGAGGAATAACATCTTGTAGGAGTGAGGAAGAGCCAGTTGTGAGTGTGGGGGAAGTTTGTGAGGCAGTAGGTAAAATGAAAGGGGGGTAAGGCAGCCAGGATTGATGGGATAAAGATAGAAATGTTAAAAGCAGGTGGGGATATAGTTTTGGAGTGGTTGGTGCTAATTTTTAATAAATGTATGGAAGAGGGTAAGGTACCTAGGGATTGGCAGAGAGCATGCATAGTTCCTTTGTATAAAGGCAAAGGGGACAAAAGAGAGTGCAAAAATTATAGGGGGATAAGTCTGTTGAGTATACCTGGTAAAGTGTATGGTAAAGTTATTATTAAAAGAATTAAGAGTAAGACGGAGAATAGGATAGTAGATGAACAAGGAGGCTTTAGGAAAGGTAGGGGGTGTGTGGACCAGGTGTTTACAGTGAAACATGTAAGTGAACAGTATTTAGATAAGGCTAAAGAGGTTTTTGTGGCATTTATGAATTTGGAAAAGGCGTATGACACGGTGGATAGGGGGGCAGTGTGGCAGATGTTGCAGGTGTATGGTGTAGGAGGTAGGTTACTGAAAGCAGTGAAGAGTTTTTATGAGGATAGTGAGGCTCAAGTTAGAGTATGTAGGAAAGAGGGAGATTATTTCCCAGTAAAAGTAGGCCTTAGACAAGGATGTGTGATGTCACCGTGGTTGTTTAATATATTTATAGATGGGGTTGTAAGAGAAGTAAATGCGAGGGTCTTGGCAAGAGGCGTGGAGTTAAAAGATAAAGAATCACACATAAAGTGGGAGTTGTCACAGTTGCTCTTTGCTGATGACAGTGTGCTCTTGGGAGATTCTGAAGAGAAGCTGCAGAGGTTGGTGGATGAATTTGGTAGGGTATGCAAAAGAAGAAAATTAAAAGTGAATACAGGAAAGAGTAAGGTTATGAGGATAACAAAAAGATAAGGCGATGAAAGATTGGATATCAGATTGGAGGGAGAGAGTATGGAGGAGGTGAATGTATTCAGATATTTGGGAGTGGACGTGTCAGCGGATGGGTCTATGAAAGATAAGGTGAATCATAGAATTGATGAGGGGAGAAAGGTGAGCGGTGCACTTAGGAGTCTGTGGAGACAAAGAACTTTGTCCTTGGAGGCAAAGAGGGGAATGTATGAGAATATAGTTTTACCAACGCTCTTATATGGGTGTGAAGCATGGGTGATGAATGTTGCAGCGAGGAGAAGGCTGGAGGCAGTGGAGATGTCATGTCTGAGGGCAATTTGTGGTGTGAATATAATGCAGAGAATTCGTAGTTTGGAAGTTAGAAGGAGGTGTGGGATTGCCAAAACTGTTGTCCAGAGGGCTCAGGAAAGGTTGTTGAGGTGGTTCGGACATGTAGAGAGAATGGAGCGAAACAGAATCACTTCAAGAGTGTATCAGTCTGTAGTGGAAGGAAGGTGGGGTAGGGGTCGGCCAAGGAATGGTTGGAGGGAGGGGGTAAAGGAGGTTTTGTGTGCGAGGGGCTTGGACTTCCAGCGGGCATGTGTGAGCGTGTTTGATAGGAGTGAATGGAGACAAATGGTTTTTAATACTTGACGTGCTGTTGGAGTGTGAGCAAAGTAGCATTTATGAAGGGATTCAGGGAAACCGGCAGGCCGGACTTGAGTCCTGGAGATGGGAAGTACAGTGCCTGCACTCTGAAGGAGGGGTGTTAATGTTGCAGTTTAAAAACTGTAGTGTAAAGCACCCTTCTGGCAAGATAGTGATGGAGTGAATGATGGTGAAAGTTTTTCTTTTTCGGGCCACCCTGCCTTGGTGGTAATCGGCCAGTGTGTTAATAAAAAAAAATTTGAAATGTGGGGTAGGATGGAAAGATTTATGGAGAAACATAACCCTGTCAAGGCTGTTGCAAGCCATGTTGGCAACATGTAAAGTGACAAAGTCTTGGCCCATTTTAGGGAGGTGTTAAAGAGACGCCAGAAACAGAGCTGTCTGGACAGTTATTTTGCTAGACAGGACTCCAGTGACTCTCAAGGTGGTCCTAGTGGCATTAAGAAACAGAGAAGAGAAGTAACCCCAGAAAAGCAATTGATACCTGAGGTGTTGATGGAAGGGGATTCCCCTTCCAAACTGTAAATAATCCAATCTCTCTCCTCCTCCAGTCTTCCATACACTAAGAAGAATTGCCAAAGGTAAGTGTTATGCTGGTAATGTTTCATTCATCATGACCCATTGTATTGTTTATGTACTACATCTATATTTTATGTAAAAAAATTTTTTGTTTTAGTGTTTCTGGGTGTCAGGAACGGATTAATTGTATTTACATTATTTCTTATGGGGAAAATTGATTCGAAAATAGTAAATTTCGATAATAGTAACACTTCCAGGAACGGATTAATTATGATAAACGAGGGACTACTGTATGTCAAAAACCTTGGCTTGTAAGATGTATATATATGGCACCGACAGTCAAAGGGTAAAATGCTTCGATGTCAATATTTTTGTCTGCATTATACACTGTCAGTCACAATTTTCCCCATTCCCTTTCCTTTTATTCTTGACAGACTCATTTCCTTATAAATTTTACACTTTCCCTTGCTACCTTCCTTTAGTATTAAGGAACCACACTTTATCTATTCCAGTTCTTGGGCATCTTTCATTATTTTGTACACAAATCCATCATTCCATTAAACTCCTGCTACCTTTCTCACTTTAAGATTATTTACTACTTCACTCACTTCATTCACATTAATTCTGGTTCTTCACTTATTCCTCCTCATCATTCCTTCAAATGCCATCTTAGACGTATGAACTCAAGTCAGGCTCATTTATATAGTAATGTAGTGTGTTAATCTCATGGTGAATTATCTTTTATTTGGGAGTAACTCCCTGGACAGTACCATATATGAATCAGACAGGTGAAAATCTGTTGCCACTCCTTACATATTTGAATATTTTAAATTACAATAGAAACAAAATCATGAAATATGGTAATATATGTGGTAATATATAAAGGTGGTCCTTGATTTATGAGGTATTTTCATTCCAGACTAGTGGTGCATATAACAAGATACTGTAACATAAAGAGACATTAATTTAACATGCAAAAAATATTTGTACTTTCCAAATCAGAATCACTTAACTGTGCTAAAAACCTTTATGGAATTTTGCCAAAGAAAAATGACAAGACACCATAAACCAATCTCTCTTATTCAGAAAATAAATGCATCTGATAAAAAAACCATTGATAAAAAATAAATACAGTGGACTCCTGAGTTTCGTGAGCCTCGCACTTCATGAATTTCGACTTTTGGCAACTTTTTTTCTCAACATAAAGCCTTGCGGTTTGTGATTTGCCTCATGATTCGTATGCGTATGGAACGTATCAGTGTGGCCGGGAGTGGCTGGGCATACACAAAGGCTCCCACACAACATTCAGGAGTCAGTGTGGCATCGTTTCTGGACGAGTGACCATCATCCCATGCTTTCATATGATACATTTCATAATAATCCATTCTTTTTTTGTGCTTGCAACTGCTAAGTAAGCCACCATGGGCCAAAAGAAAGCTTCTAGTGCCAGCCCTTTGGTAAAGAAGGCGAGAAACACAAGAGAATTAGAATTAAAGAACACACCAGCCAGGGTACTTCTCCACACCAGCCAGGGTACTTCCCCACACCAGCCAGGGTACTTCCCCACACCAGCCAGGGTACTTCCCCACATCAGCCAGGGTATTTCCCCCATACACACAATTTGATTTGAGTGGGACTTGCACATGAGTGAATAGAATTATCAAAGCTTATTGCTTGGGCAGCATTGAAAATTGGGTTGGGCAGATATTCTGTTAGTGGGATGGTTTGTGAAGGACCTGCCTAGTATGGGCCAACAAGTCTGCTGCAGCATTCCTGCTTTCTTATGTTCTTATGTACACCAGCCAGGGTACTTTCCCACACAAACCAGCCACCGTACTTCCTCACACCAGCCAGGGTACTTCCCCACACAAACCAGCCACAGTACTTCCTCACACCAGCCAGAGTACTTCCCCACACACCATCCAAGGTACTTCCCCACACCAGCCAGGGTACTTCCCCACATACCAGCCAGGGTACTTCCTCACACAAACCAGCCAGGGTACTTCCCCACACACACGATTTAATTTGAGTGGGACTTGCACATGAGTGAATAGAATTTTCAAAGCTTATTGCTTGGGCAGCACTGAAAATTGGGTTGGGCAAATATTCTGTTAGTGGGATTGTTTGTGAAGGACCTGCCTAGTATGGGCCAACAGGCCTACCACAGTGTTCCTGTTTTTTTATGTTCCATACACCAACAAGAGTCTTTAATAAAGGTAAGTGTGATGTTATTATTGTTTTATACTTGATTTCTCATTCTTTTCTGTATGTAAATCTATATTCTATCAAATCTACCGTTAGAAAACGTCTTATCTCCCTGATACACTCCGTCAACTAACTACATGAAAACCACCTGGTGGTTCACACTTTCACTCACTCACCCATTTGATTATAAACACAGAAATATGAATCATAACTTAAAATAATAAGAACAAGAACATAAGAACATAAGAAAGAAGGAACACTGCAACAGGCCTACTGACCCATGCAGAGCAGGTCCATGTCCCCCCCCCCCCGAATTAGACCAATGAACCCCCCCCCTGGATTAGCCCAATGACCCACCCAGTCTGATCATCTCCACTCGAGGATGGAGCACTGCACCAGACCCAGCAGCACAAGCTAGTCAGGTCCAACTCACATCCACCCACACCCACTCATGTATTTATAAGAACATAAGAATGTAGGAACACTGCAGAAGGCCTACTGGCCCATACGAGGCAGGTCCTTATCAAAACGACATCTACCTAAAGCTACTCAAGAAATAACTCCCATACCCCTTGACACCAATCAAACCCAGCCCCTCCCACTCATATATTTGTCCAGTCTCTTCTTAAAGCTACCCAAGGTCCTAGCCTCTATCACCCCACTGGGAAGACTGTTCCACGCATCTACAACTCTGTTAGAAAACCAGTACTTACCTATGTCCTTTCTAAATCTAAATTTATCCAACTTAAATCCATTATTCCTGGTTCTTACCTGGTTCGACACCCTCAGTACTTTATTAATGTCTCCCTTGTTTATGCCCGTCATCCACTTATACACTTCAATGATATCTCCCTTCATTCTACGCCTCTCCAGAGAGTGGAGATTTAAGGCTTTAAGTCTATCTTCATACTGGAGGTTCCTTACACAGTAAATCATTTTAGTCATTCTTCTCTGTATGTTCTCTAATGAGTCTATGTCCATCCTGTAGTAAGGGGACCAAAACTGAGCAGCATAATCTAAATGAGGCCTCACTAGTGATGTATAGAGCTGTAAAATAACTTTTGGACTTCTGTTACTTATACTTCTTGAGATAAATCCAAGTAATCTGTTGGCCTTGTTGCGCACACTAAGGCATTGCTGTCTTGGCTTTAGATTTCTGCTTACCATGACTCCCAAGTCTTTTTCACATTCTGTATGACCAAGCTCTACTTCACCTAGATTATAGCTTCAAGGGTTATTTTCATTACCAAGGGCAAGTACCCTACACTTATCCACATTAAACTTCATCTGCCACTTTTCAGACCAAGACATTAATTTGTTCAAATCGTCCTGGAGTTCATTGATATCCTCCTCAGAGTGAATTATACGGCCTATCTTTGTATCATCAGCAAACTTACTCATGTCACTAGTAATCCCTTCATCAAGGTCATTAATGTAAATTATATGAACAGGAGAGGGCCCAAAACTGATCCTTGTGGAACGCCACTAGTGACTAATCCCCATTCAGATTTCACTCCATTAATGGTAACTCTCTGCTTTCTATTGGTAAGCCATGCCTCAATCCATGCTAGAACTTTACCTCCTACTCCATGAGCTGCCACTTTTCTTAAGAGTCTCTTGTGAGGTACTCTGTCGAAGGCTTTACTAAAATCCAAATAAACAATATCATATTCCTTATCACTGTCAACTGCCTCAAATGTTCTATTGAAGAACGTCAGTAAGTTTGTCAGGCAGGAACGACCTCTCGTGAATCCATGCTGAGATTCATTTATCAAGTTATGCTCTTCAAGGTGACTTCTGATAATGTCAGCTATAATTGATTCTAATAACTTGCCCACTATTGATGTCAGGCTTATTGGACGGTAATTTGAAGGAGTGGACTTATCCCCTGATTTGAATATAGGAACCACATTAGCCATCTTCCACAACTCTTGCACAACACTGGTAAGGATGGACGCATTGAATACACTCGTTAATGGCTGACTAAGCTCCATCTTGCATTCCTTAAGTACCCTTGAAAACAACTCATCGGGTCCCGGGGACTTATTTTGTTTCAGTTTGTCTATCTGTTTAATAACCATGTCCCTCGTGACAGTAATATTAGTTAACTTAAATTCATCAGGAACTAAATAATTGTTAATTACTGGAATCTCATTTACATCTTCCTGTGTAAAAACTGACAAAAAATAGTCATTAAATAAGGAACACATTTCCAGTTCATTATCCGTCAGCTGTCCATTCCCTGATTTCAGAGGTCCTACTTTTTCCTTCACCTTCGTCCTATACACTTGAAAGAACCCCTTTGGATTAGTCTTTGATTCATTAGCAACTCTAATTTCATAGTCACGTTTAGCCTTTCTAATCGCCTTTTTTACTTCTCTTTTAAGCTGAACATATTGGTCAGTAAGGTTAACCTCTCCTCTTCTGATGCGCCTATAAATTCCCCTTTTCTCCCCTAATAGATGCTTTAGCCTCCTGTTAACCCATTTGGGATCGTTATTATTAGACCTAATTTCTCTCTGGGGAATGTATATACTCTGGGCACTGTGTACATTATTAAGAAAACAATCATAAAAGCAGATCCCTTCATATTCATAAGTATGATTATCATCAATAAAATCATTAGCTAGATAACCCCAATCAAGATTAGACAGATGTTCCCTAAGTCCATTATAATCGGCAGAATGAAAATCAGGGATTTTTACTGTATTATCATTATTCTTGCATTCCCAATTAATGCTAAAAGTGATGGATTTGTGATCACTTGCGCCAAGCTCTTCAGTGATCTCCAGATTATTCACGAGTGTTTCCTTATTTGACAAGACTAGGTCTAGCAAATTATTACCCCTGGTAGGCTGAGTTTCACTCTATTTCAGAAAACAGTCCTGAACTGTTTCCATAAAGTCACTGGACTCTAGATTACCTGTCAAAGAATTCCAGTCAATTTGACTAAAGTTAAAGTCCCCGACTATGACTATGTTACTGTGTCCAGAAGCCCTAACAATTTCGTCCCAAAGAAGTCTCCCTATATCGTGATCCAAGCCTGGAGGTCGGTATATTACACCTAGAATTAGTTTTTCTTGACCCTCCACGAACTCTACCCAAACAGACTCTGTTACTGCTCCATCTATTTTTATACCTGCTTTTATGCAACAATTAATATTTTCTCGAACATACAATGCAACTCCTCCCCCCTTCCCATTACATCTATCCACATTGAACAACTTAAATCCCTGAATATTACACTCAGCAGTCATATCCCGACTCTTTAAATCATACCACGTTTCAGTTAATGCAATGATATCAAAGTTCCCAGCACATGCTACCAAACGTAGTTCATTAATTTTATTTCTTGCACTTCGACTGTTAGCATAAAATACCATCATATGTTTTTTCTTCTGCACATTTTTCCTATTCATCTTTGTTTTTACACAATTTCTGAAATTATCATTACCCAGAGTTACTCCATGACAGTTACTATTAAGATTCTTAATATCAGAGCATAAGTCAATATATCCATACTCATTATTAATCATTTCTAAACCCATACCTCTAACTAATCCTAGTTTAAAGTCCTAACAACCCCCTCAACTGAGTTAGCAAGAAAACCCACACCTGCCCTGGATAAGTGAACCCCATCCCTGGCATACATGTCATTTCGGCCATAGAAGTTGTCCCAGTTGTCAATGAATGGTACTGCATTATCCTTACAGTGTTTATCCAGCCAACAATTAATACCAATTGCTCTGGACAACCATTCATTACCAACACCTCTTCTTGGCAAAATGCCACATATAACAGGGTGCCCCCCCTTCTTCCTAATCATGTCTACAGCTGTCCTGAACTTTCTAACTAAATCCTCACTTCTACGCTTGCCTACATCATTGCCTCCAGCACTGAGGCAAATAATAGGATTGATCCCATTACCGTTCATGATGTTGTCAAGCCGGCTAACAATGTCCTCCATCCCAACCCCAGGAAAGCATACCCTTTGTCTCCTACTCCTGTCCTTCAAGCAGAATGCCCTATCCATGTATCTAACCTGGCTATCCCCAACAACAACAATATTCTTACCTTCCTTGTTGTCGTTCGTCGTGACGATCCCAGTAGTCGACTCACATTCGTCGGGTAGCACCGAGAATGCGTTGGAGGTTTCCACGGGAGTTTCCACAGCAGTCTCTTTCTTCTTCATCGTTTCTGGCTTTCCATTCGTCTTCTTGATCGTCAACTTCGTCGTCCCCTGCTGTCCAGCCACTGACCACGATCCCTTCTTGACCTGAGGACTCGAAACAGGAGGACTACTATGAATCCTCTTGTTTTCCTCGGTCAATCGCCGTATCTCCATCTTCGCTGCCCTCAATTCTTCCTTAAGTTGATGGTAAAGTTGCTCGATGGAGGGCATCTTGGTTCAGTCCACGGGAGCAAACAAGACACTTCTTCACAGAGTTAAGTACAGGTCACCACTGAGTTAAGTACAGGTCACCACTGAACCTATTTTTAAAACTACACAACATTTTAGCCTGAATAACTGTACTCGGGAGTTTGTTCCACTCATCCACAACTCTATTACCAAACCAGTGCTTTCCTATATCCTTTCTGAATCTGAATTTTTCCAGCTTGAAACCATTGCTGCAAGTCTTGTCTTGGCTGGAAATTTTCAGCACGCTATTTACATCTCCTTTATTTATTCCTGTTTTCCATTTATACACCTCGATCATATCCCCCTAATTCTATGCCTTTCGAGAGAGTGCAGATTCAGGGCCCTCAGTCTATCCTCATAGGGAAGATTTCTGATACATGGGATCATCTTTGTCATCCTCCTCTGTACGTTTTCCAGAGCATTTATATCCATTCTGTAATACGGTGACTAGAACTGAGGCCTAACCAAGGATATATAGAGTTGAAGAACAACCTGAGGACTTCTATTATTTACTTCTAGATATGAAGCCAAGAATTCTATTAGCTTTATTACGAACGCTAATGTACTGTTGTCTTGGTTTTAGATTACTGCTAACCAGAACTCCTAAATCCTTTTCGCAATCAGTAGTATTAAGATCTACATTATTTAGTTTATATGTGGCATGGTTATTTACCTGTCCAACATTTAGAACTTTGCATTTGTCAATATTAAACCGCATCCGCCACTTCTCTGACCATTGCATCAGTCTATTCAAATCATCCTGGAGTGCTCTAGTGTCCTCATTAGAATGAATTGGAGGGCTTATTTTGGTTTCATCAGCAAATTTGCTTATGTCGCTATTTATTCCCTTATCTATGTCGTTTATGTAAATTGTGAACAACAACGGGCCCAACACTGACCCCTGAGGAACACCGCTTGTGATGTGCCCCCATTCTGATTTCTCCCCATTTATGCAAACTCTCTGCTGTCTATTTGTCAGCCATGCCTCTACTCAGGAAAAACTTTCTCCTCCTATTCCGTGTGCCTTAAGTTTCCTCAATAGCCTCTGGTGTAGAACTCTATCGAAAACCTTACTGAAGTCCATATACACAATATCATATTCATTACCATGATCTACCTCCTAACTAATCATAAGTTTGCCTGTGATACTCCAATATAGAAACTATGTATTGTACCAAAACTAAAGCATTCACATTGCTAAATTCACAAACTATAATGTAGTCACTTAGCCTTAATACCAACTTACTCCATAATCTGTAATAATTTAGTGTTAAGAATTACTCTTAAGTCTGCCCGAAATGCCTAGCCATGCTAGGTGTCATAGTGGCCCCCTCTATAATTAGTATTTTATAACATGTAAACTACACAATATCCAAAATCTGTAAACCCCGCATTGTAATCTTTATAGAGAATAAACTTGATTGATTGAAAAAAAATAATTTTTGTTAATATGTACTTTTGGGTATCTGGAACGGATTAATTATATTTACATTATTTCTTATTGGGAAAATGGTTTCCATTATCATGAATTTCGACTTTTGGCAGACTCTCTGGAATAGATTAATCACAAAACTCGGGGGTCCACTGTTGTATAAAGTTCAGTATTTCCAATCAATCTTCCCTCCTCCTCCTCCTCCTCCTCCTCCTCCTCCTCCTCTTCCTCCTCCTCTTCCTCCTCCTCCTCCTCCTCCTCCTCCTCCTCCTCCTCTTCTTCCTCTCCCAAAAGAAATACTGTATTTCGTGATGGTTTTTTTACCAAAAATGTCAGAACACTTTGCATGCATCAGTGTAGCCTCATATAAAAACGAATGTATTAAAATTAAAAATATGAAAAGTAAAATATAGTATGGGAATAAAGACACAGTGGAGTGAGTGTGGGAGACATCTAACACTACAGTATGGGGGACTGCTTTGCTTTGTCTTGCTTCAGATCATTCTACAGTTTGTCTTCACATGATTATGTGATTACATGATTATATACACTTGGAAAATCTTAAGATGGATTAGTACCATATTTGCACATGAAAATCACTCCCTACAAAAGCAAAAGACTTGGCAGGTGATGCAGCATCCCACCAATGAAAAGTCAGGGTGCCAATAGCATGATAAGAGACAACATAATAAGTGTCAGGGGCCCAAGACTGTTCAACTACCTCCCAGCATACATAAGGGGGATTACCAATAGACCCCTGGCTGTCTTCAATAAGGCTCTGGACAGGCACCTAAAGTCAGTACCTGATCAGCTGGACTGTGGTTCGTACGTTGGTTTACACATGGCTAACAGTAACAGCCTGGTTGATCAGGTCCTGATTAACCATGAGGCCTGGTCACAGACCAGGCTACAGGGGCATTTACCTCTGAAACCCTCTCCAGGTATACTCCAGGTATGAAGACACGTGGATTTGAGTTGCTTTTGTAGGAAGAAGCTGTAATGAAGGTTGCAATTGCAGATACAAAAGAAGCAAGTTGCTGAGATGCACATATTATAAGCATACTAGTGGCACTGCATTGTGACTCAAACAATGCATTGTGTAAAGCATCATGGTGCAGAATGCATAATCTACCGACACTTATGTTGTGCAAATCACATTGATCACATGAGTGAATTTTTTGGTGCATAAATCAAGCTAATGGTAGGATTGGTGGTCATCACATGAATTTGAATACGTATAGAGAATCCGCATAAATTGAGGGATGCTTGCTACACTTTAAGAAATAGACTCATTCTTACCTACATTAAGTAATACAGTATCTGTATTGAATTTGGAATAAAAGCAGTTGCATTAATCTACATCAGTTATGTTTAAAGATTGTTCATTGGAGAATCTATTACATTATCTGAATTATATAAAATATTTTGTTCGACTTGTTAATTATAAAGCTTAAGCGCTGTACTGTATCTGACCTATACAAAATATTTTCTCTGGTGTAATATTTGTTGAATTTAAGTAGCAGACAGTACTGTGTGACCTCATACAACCTCAGTGTTAAGAATTTACATTTATTTATCATTTAATGTAGTCATAGTGCTATAAACATTGGCTTCTATCATCAGTTAAGCTTCCCTTGCTAAGAATTTGTATGTGAAGCATTGTGTGAGGATAGTGAGTGGCAAGGCTTGGTGGTGGTCTGGTGGTGGCAGCAACGCAATAGTCACAGTGGTATTGATATAGACCAAGTGGTCTGCCACAGAATTTTGCATCATCTTATATTTTCATTCATCCCACTGAAGGATATCACTGCACCATTAGATAATCAAATGCAAAATCCTGTTGGTGTGGGTTGGTCAGGGTAATGACTAAGTTGTCGTGGTCTGTAAGCATGCACAGTACACAGCCCTAATTAAGGTCCTGCTCTCTCTTTATATATATACAGCTTTTATCAGAAAATAATATTGTAACCACCCAGGCAGTCACTATTTTTTTTAATTGTCTAAAGTTCAAAATGAGGTAAAAAATATTACAGTGTATAGTAATATATATGCAATAAGATCACAGTAAACAGGTGATTTCAGAATATGCGAAACAACCACTGTGAAAGAATAGAGAAGTTCCAAGCACTTTTGTGACTACTCACATTATAATGTGAGTAGTCACAAAAGTACTTGGAACTTCTCTATTCTTTCACAGTGGTTGTTTTGCACAGTAATATATATATATACGTATATATATATATATATATATATATATATATATATATATATATATATATATATATATATATATATATATATATATATATATATATACATGTATATATATATATATATATATATATATATATATATATATATATATATATATATATATATATATATATATATATATATATATATATATACTGTACATGTATATATAATATATACATATAATATATGTGTGTGTGTGTGTGTGTGTGTGTGTGTGTGCACATGTGTGTGTGTGCATGCACGTGCTTGCATGCGTGTGTGTGTGTACATACTCACCTATTTTATGGTTACAGGGGTCATTCGTGTGTGTATACTCACCTGTTTTGTGGTTACAGGGGTCGTGTGTGTGTGTGTGCGTGTTCGTACATGTGTGTGCATATGTACATACTCACCTATATGTGGTTGCAGAGGTTGAGTCACAGCTCCTGGCCCTGCCTTTTCATTGGTCACTGCTAGGACCACTCTGTCCCTGCTCCAAGAGATTTATTGTACCTCTTCTTAAAGCTGTGTATAGATCCTGTGTCTACTGCTTCACTTTCCAGACTGTTCCACTTCCTGACAACTCTGAGGCTGAAGAAATACTTCCTAATATCCCTATGATTCATCTGAGCTTTCAATTTCCAGTTTTTTTTTTTTTTTTTATTATTGTGTGTGTGTGTGTACTCACCTATTTGTACTCACCTATTTGTGGTTGCAGGGGTCGAGTCATAGCTCCTGGCCCTGCCTCTTCACTGATTGCTACTAGGTCCTCTCTCTCCCTGCTCCATGAGCTTTATCATACCTCGCCTTAAAACTATGTATGGTTCCCACCTCCACTACTTCACTTTCTAGGCTATTCCACGGCTTGACTACTCTATGACCGAAGAAATACTTCCTAACATCCCTTTGATTCATCTGAGTCTTCAACTTCCAATTGTGACCTCTTGTGTCTGTGTCCCATCTCTGGAACATCCTGTGTTTGTCCACCTCATCTATTCCGCGCAGTATTTTATATGACGTTATCATGTCTCCCCTGACCCTCCTGGCCTCCAGTGTCGTCAGGCCAATTTCCCTCAACCTTTCTTTGTAGGACAATCCCCGTAGCTCTGGGACTAGTCTTGTTGTAAACCTTTGCACTTTCTCTAATTTCTTGACGTGCTTGACTAGGTGTGGATTCCAAACTGGTGCTGCATACTCCAGTATGGGCCTGACGTAAATGGTATATAGAGTCTTGAACGACTCCTTACTGAGGTATCAGAACGCTATCCGTAGGTTTGCCAGGCGCCCGTATGCTGCAGCAGTTATCTGATTGATGTGTGTGTGTGTGTGTGTGTGTGTGTGTGTGTGTGTGTGTATCTGTAATTACCAATTTGAACATCCAGGGGGATGATCTGCAAGTTTTGGTCTTGCTTCTTAGCTTTCAAGTGACTGACATTACTGAGTCAGTCATACCTGTGTTTTGAATCCTGTGTACATTGTATGTTACTACCATGTACACTCTATGCATAATTCCCTTGCTTTTATTGGGCCTCCAGTCCCAGCTTTTCAGTCACTGGTCTTAGCTGCTAAAGCCAGTGCCATGCAATATCTCCTTAGTTAAAGTGCCTTTGTCATTTACATGTAAATTCACTCTCACACTGACTGTATGACCCATGTGGGTTTAGTGCTTAGTTTTGATTGTAATAATAATAATAGTAATAAAGTTGGTAGAATTACCGACAATATGTAAAGTAAAAGGACACAAGTGCAACTAATGTGACATTTATTGTGGCAACGTTTCGCTCTCCAGGAGCTTTATCAAGCCATTACAATCGCAAACTTCAGTACCTCTGCACTAACAGTCGGTGGAAGGAAATGGGACGCGAATCCCTGATAAACAACTTATCGTCACGCACCTTAACCGACTACGAGAAACAAGCACTGAGTCTGGGACTCAAATTTACCACCAACATACGCAAACCTAACTATCAACTCAATCTTGTTACCAGGAACCATAGACACAGTGACAGCAACTTCCAGAAGGGTTATATACAGGGCCTTCTCACTGCAGCTTTATGTGAACCTTCTTCTTCTAATCTTCCTAGAAGATACATCACTGCCCTTAAGGACCTCGCCAACGACCCCAACATTATCATCACCACCGCCGACAAAGGAGGTGGAGTCGTCATACTCAACACCAGTGACTACAACACTAAAATGATGGACCTTTTGAATGATCAATCTACATACGAACCTATCAGCACTCAACAGTGGGAGACGCTCACCAAAGACTTTCTATACAAAAGCAGACAAATACTCAAACGCACTAGAGAAGGGAAGAAACTTCTGTACTTGTTACCAAGCAACCCTAAACCAGCACACATGTATGGTTTACCCAAGACCCATAAACACAATATTCCTCTCAGACCAATCACGTCAGGAATAGGCAGTGCTCCACACAAACTAGCCGGAGTTCTTGCCAAACATCTTTCCTGCCTTCTGGGGACCATCAGCCCCGCTCATCTTAAACACTCAGGCGACCTTCTCAACCGCATCCGTAACCTCTCCATCCGTAACAAGAAACTAAGCAGTTTGGATGTGACTTCCCTCTTCACAAAAGTACCTACCAAAAAAGCCATCGAGGTTCTACGACGTAAAGTCAACCAGGACCTTAATCTTCCTTTACCTCCCGGAGATTTTGTTGACTTGATTGAACTCTGTGTTAACTTCAACTGTTTTTCCTTCAATAACAAGCTCTACAAACAAACCTACGGCATGGGAATGGGGTCCCCAATAAGTGCCGTCCTAGCCAACTTATACATGGAACACCTAGAGTCCGAACACTTCGCCAACATCATCCCTTCAAGCGTCACTTGGTTACGTTACGTGGACGATGTCCTCGTAATAACTCCAAAACGTTTTGATGTACGGGATCTTCAGGCAAGGCTCAACGCAGTTGAACCAGCGATTCAGTTTACACTAGAAGAAGAGTCCAATGACAAGCTACCTTTCCTCGACGTCCTCATCCACAAAGTAGACAACAACCTAAGATTTCAAGTTTATCGGAAACCCACCAATAAAAATGATCTCACACACTTCTATTCCAGTCAAGATACCAAGACCAAAAGAGGCATCATCATCGGGTTTTTCCTAAGAGCATACCGAATTTGTAGTCCTGAGTTTCTTGACGAGGAATGTACTTACATTCACCAAACATTCACTGAGTTACAATTTCCTCCTTTTTTCATCAAAGACTGCAAGAAAAGAGCTCTTCAGATCATCAATTCTCCACGCATCAACACCGCTCCCAACAAAGTTATAATTCTTCCCAACAGCCAGGTTGCACTAAACGTCTCAAAAGTACTTTCACAAGCTAACACCAGAGTCGCCATCGCTTCTACCACTTCAATAAAGGATCTAACCAGGACAAAACCCAAGCACCACGAACCAGTCAATGCAGGAGTTTACACTATACCCTGTGGAGGCTGTGACAAGATCTACGTAGGTGAAACAGCAAGAAACCTCGACACCCGCCTCAATGAACACATATACGCATGTAGGAACGACAACTTAAACAACGCCTGTGTACAACACCGAAATTCCACCAATCATCTTATGAAATTCAGAGATGCCCAATTAGTGATAAAAGAAACTAATTTCCGCACACGCAAGTGCCTTGAATCAGCACTGATCGCTGTTTCGAATACAATTAAACAAAACAACGGCAGCTTCACCATCTCCGAAGTCTTAGCAAGAATCCTCCTGAAAACAGTAAACCCTGCCATCACATAGTCTCTCCTGTTATACTACACAAAGCACAGAGAGTGAACACTGAAACAACCTGCCTCATTCCAGTTTATATTTGTCCAACCTATTTTTATGTTACCCAAGTAATAGCTTTTATATCCTTTTACTCATGTACGAATTAATTGCTTTTGTCACTACCACTACTACTACTACTACTACCACTAGTGAACATCGAAATGGTACCTCACTAGTATTCACCTCACTCTGAGCCTTTATATACCCTCTGTGTCCATGTATTGTTTGTAATGGCTTGATAAAGTTCCTGGAGAGCAAAACGTTGCCACAATAAATGTCACATTAGTTGCACTTGTGTCCTTTTACTTTACAATAATAATAATAACTTTCACATTAAAGAAGTTCATTTTTTATACTTTGTTCACTTTCTGTCTACTCTAGTTCTACCCTTTACAGTCTAACATGTGTTGTGAGCACTCTTTTTTAAGAAGCATTTGAACATCCATTTATTTAAAGATTTTTTCAAGGTTGGCCAATGATGCATAAGAGTGTCTCACTGCAGTACAGTATTACATTAATATGATGATCTGATAACAATCTTTTGTCAGTGATGATTTCTATGCTGCTACCTCTGATTGATTCTTTATTACACAATCTCTTTTCTTTCTGTATGGACTGCTTTCACTTCCATTTTTTTATAGGTTACTTATTCACATTGAATTCTTTACACCATCTAATGCTTCACTTGTTCAACATATCTGGTTTGCCCTACAGGGATACACAATTATTTTTATTGATTATTTTGCACATGGGAAATGTGTTTGTGTATAAGTACTTCCCCCAGTGAATTCTCTGGCACTACCTCCATAACTGGTCATTTCATAGTTTTTTAAAAGTTGTGAATGGAATCTACACTTCATGCAGGTCATTCCAAATTTCTGATCAAAACTGTGACTCATGTACATCTTAACTTATATCTGTGCCCACATGTTCCCATTTTCTGCCTTAGTCTTTCTCTGTCTACTTTATCTTGTACTATACAACATAATTCTATTCAAGCTCTTAATATGTAATGAGGTTTAATATTTTATTCAGTCATTGATCATTACCACTAGCTCAGGAACTAGCCTCAGTACAAACCTCTAGCCTTCTGGATATACTTGATCAGGTGTAGCTTCTACACATATGCTATGTGCTGTAGTTTATGACTGGCCTCACATACCAATATATAATGTATAGGATCATGAATGGCTGTGCTGGGGGAGAAATATTATTGGTTACATTGTGTGTGGGTTTGTGACTGTGTGTGTGTGTTTTAATGCTTGTGTATATGTGTTTATTTAGTCAGAAAAAAATTGATAACAAGAAAGATTAAATATATTTTAATATTTATCAATAGCATTTTCCTCATTTAAACTTTTTCACCATTTTAATTTTAATTGTCATAATGTTAAAAGTGACTTGCAACTGTAATGGTTAATGTTAAAAGTGACCTGCAGCTGTGACGGTTAATGTTAAAAGTGACCTGCAGCTGTGACGGTTAATGTTAAAAGTGACCTGCAGCTGTGATGGTTAATGTTAAAAGTGACCTGCAGCTATGATAATTAATGTTAAAAGTGACCTGCAGCTGTGATGGTTACAGTAAGATTTGTAATATTACTTGCACATGTAGTTCCTCTCAGCTCTGAAGGTAAGGATTAATACACTGATTTAGTTATTACTCTTGCATGATTATTGTTTTCTGTTTCTGAGTGACAAAACTAACCAGAAAGAATTTTTTTTATACTGTATCTAATTTTAATGTTTTATAGGAGAAACATTTAATCAGTTCCTTTCTCTTCCTTTTTAGTGTATATTAATATCCAGGAAGTTTCATAAGTAAAAACATTATAATGTCAGTTCAGTATTTCACAATTAATTTGTGTTATATTTTCATTTAAAAATGAATTATAGGCTAAAACTTGTTTTAATAAATCAAAACAGGAATTTTAGTTTGTTACAGTATATACAAAATAGTGGTGAACCACTTGATAAATATTACCTAATAGTATAAACTATAGTATTATTAAAGCATTGGATTTATATAGTTTCCATATAAAATAATATTTAGAGAAATATTTAGAAAAAAAGGTCTCATGTTTATCTGATATATTTCAGTATTAGATATAGTCAGTAATTTCTGTTCAAAGTGATACCTACAAGAATATTTTGCCATGTTTAAGAGCATATTGATGCAGTTCTATTTATCACAGAGATTTATTGATTATTATACTTTCCTCATATTCTTTTTATTTACATATACTGTGCCACCATTTAACAACCATTTTAGATGTATTTTTGTATTCACAAAGTATGTAATGTAATACATCAGATGTTTCACAGCTGCATCACTGTAATGTATCCGGCATACATAAGTATTAATTAAATATTTGGTGCATTATTGCCTTATTATAATAGCATGTATAGAAATATAATGCTACTAAAATATTTAAGAGAATACTATGTATACTCCAAGTGGAACTGCTCTTAATATGGAAAAAATATTTGTTAATGTATAATATAAATAAATTATAAATTGCAATTTCCATTAACTCAGCCACAACATAGTTTTTATGGATTACTTAGTGGGGTGTAGGAGGCTAACACGAGGGTATGTTATCACTGAGCAGAATCGCAGCTGGGTGTGGCCACAGTGAATATGAAAACATGGAATCAGATGCCCCAGATGGATCTACAGATGATGAACGATTAAACAGTGTTCGAGGAGAAAATAATGAAATAACAGCTGCAGCCCTCAGTGATAATAGAGCTGAGGGGAGAAGGGATGGTCATATGCAGAGTCAGAGTATTGGCAGATCAAACCAAAGAGCCATTGGCCATCCAACTGATGATGAAGATGATGTGAGATCCTTTGAGGAAGAGGAACGCAGAATGGCCCAGGAGCTGAATGCAGCTGATGCAGAGAGGGCAGAAAAACCTTCAATTACACCATTACCAGTAAGTTTAATTTCAAAATTCAGTAGTTAATTTAAAGAGTATATTGTACATAATTTATGCATAATATAGCCTTCAATCTATTAATTCTTAAAGGAAAGGCCTCACAAATTTGTACATACCTCTATGTTTTATTTATAAATATTTTTCATGAATTACATTTGGGTTTTATGAAATTTTTTCAGTAAAATTAGTGATTTAAGGCAGCAAGGTGAGTCAGACCTCTTGCTTATAAAAATACTGTAATTTGTATGACAGGATAACTTAGAGAAGAGACAAAATATAGAACTTTTTTCATAATGTTGGAAAGGATTTAGTTTTCTTGGTACTGTCTTCTATGTTATACAGTGGTCCTTCAATAATTGTCGGGCTCGATAGTCGTCCTTTTTGGAAATCATCGCAATATTTTCATCCAAACATTGGCTCGCAAATGGTCGGTTGGCTCGCTAATCGTCATTCGTCCTGGACGCATACTCACAGCTCTGAGCCGCCTCGGCCTCCCTCCCCAGCCAGTGTGCCATTGTTTACCAGTGAGCGACAGTCCCCTAACTTGTTCATACAAAATATTTCATAATATTCCATTCATTTTAGTGCTTGCAAGTGCTAAATAAGCTACCATGGCTCCAAAGAAAGCTCCTAGTGCCAAGCCTTTGGTAAAGAAGGTGAGAAATATGATTGAATTTAAGAAAAACATCATTGAACATTATGAAAGTGGTGTACGTGTGGCTGAACTGGCCAGGATGTATAATAAATCCCGTACAACCATATTTTCCATTGTGGCCAAGAAAAAGGAAATCAAGGAAGTTGCTGTTGCAATGGGGGTAAATATGCCGACAAAAATGAGATCACCAGTACTTGAAGATGTTGAGAAGTTATTATTGGTGTGGATAAATGAGAAATAATTGGCAGGAGATAGTCTTATGATGTTGATTATTTGTGAAAAGGCTAGGCAGTTGCATGACAATCTGGTAAAAAAATTACCTGCAATGAGTACTGATATTTGTGAATTTAAGGCCAGCAAAGTTTGGTTTGAGAGATTTAAGAACCGTAGTGGCATACATAGTGTGATAAGGCATGGTGAGGCTGCCAGTTCTGGCAAAATTGCAGCTACAAAATTTGTAAGTGAATTCAAGATGTACATGGAGGCTGAAGGACTGAAACCTGAACAAGTGTTCAAATGTGACGAAACAGACCTCTTTTGGAAGAAAATGCCAAAGAGGACCTACATTACTCAGGAGGAAAAGGGACTGCCAGGACACAAGCCTATGAAAGACAGGCTGACACTCATGTTCTGTGCTAATGCTAGTGGGGATTTCAAAGTGAAGCCATTACTAGTGTACCATTCTGAAAATCCCAGAGTGTTCAGGAAAAACAATGTTATGAAGAGTAAATTGTGTGTGTTTTGGAGATCTAATAATAAGGCATAGGTCACAAGGGAAATTTTTGTCGAGTGGCTCAATGAAGTGTTTGGCCCTAGTGTGAAGAATTACCTCCTTGAAAAGAAATTGGTTCTCAAGTGCCTGCTAGTAATGGACAATGCACCTGCTCATCCTCCAAACTTGGATGACCTAATTCTGAAGGAGTTTGGGTTCATCACAGTAAAGTTCTTGCCCCTGAATACCACTCCTCTCCTCCAACCCATGGACCAGCAGATCATTTCAAACTTTAAAAAACTGTACACCAAAGCAGTGTTTCAAAGGTGCTTTAATGTGACCTCAGACACTCACTTGACCCTAAGAGATTTTTGGAAAGAACACTTCAGTATCCTCCATTGCCTTATAGGTAAGGCTTGGGAGGGAGTGATTACCAGGACTTTGAACTCTGCTTGGAGAAAATTGTGGCCAGATTGTGTCCACAAGAGGGATTTTGAAGGGTTTGTGGCTGACCCTGATGAGCCTATGTCAGTTGTGAACTCTATTGTGGCATTGGGGAGTTCCATGGGGTTGGATGTGAGTTTGGAGGATGTGGAAGAGTTGGTGGAGGACCACAATGAAGAGTTAACCACTGAGGAGCTGCAAGAGCTTCATCTGCAACAGCAACAGATCACAGCTCAGAATCTTGCTGCAGAGGAGGAGGAAGAGAGATGGAAGAAGGTGCCTTCTTCAGAAATTAAGGAGATTTTTGAAATGTGGGGTAGGATGGAAAGATTTATGGAGAAACATCACCCTGAGAAGGATGTTGCAAGCCATATCGGCAACTTGTACAGTGACAGAGTCTTGGTCCATTTTTGGGAAGTTTTAAAGAGACTCCAGAAACAAAGCTCTCTGGACACTTTTTTTGCAAGACATGACTCCAGTGACTCTCAAGCTGGTCCTAGTGGCATTAAGAAACAGAGAAGAGAAGTAACCCCAGAAAAGGACTTGGTACCTGAGGTGTTGATAGAAGGGGATTCCCCTTCCAAACAGTAACTAATCCAATCTCTCTCCTCCTCCAGTCTTCCATACACTAAGAAGAATCTCCAATAAAGGTAAGTGTTATGCTGTTTATGTTTCATTCATCATGTCCCATTGTATTGTTTATGTACTACATCTATATTTCATGTAAAAAAATTTTTTTATTTTAATACATCTGGGTGTCAGGAATGGATTAATTGTATTTACATTATTTCTTATGGGGAAAATTGATTCGAAAATCGTCTATTTCGATAATCGTCGAACTTCCAGGAATGGATTAACGACGATAAACGAGGGACTACTGTATATACATTTCTGAGACCAGTGGCACTTATAGAAGCAGGAGACATTCATGATTTGTGTGGAGTACAGTCTTTAATCTGTGCTATCAATAATTTCCATGACTTAAGGAGTGAGAATGTATGTGGAAAATAGAGTTGTGTTTCTCAGATTTCAAAAAAAAAAAAAAAAATTAATGAAATGTTTAGAAAAATAATAGTTTTCTTAACCCTTTGAGGGTTTCGGACGTACTAGTATGTCTTACGCGCAGGGGTTTTTGACGTACTAGTACGCACAAATTCTAGCGCCGTCAAATCTCATGGGAAAAGGCTGGTAGGCCTACATGTGAGAGAATGGGTCTGTGTGGTCGGTGTGCACGGTAGAAAAAAAATTTGGGACCCAGTGGTGCATTGTGGGAATGCCATCTTAGTAAACAATATCCACCATGCCTCGCGGTAAGAAGCTCCTCACTCCTCGGCAAATTGGGACACTTTTGTTCCCCAGTGACAGTTCTAATACAGATGGAAGTGCCAGTGAAGATGAGTTTCAAGGTTTTGGTGAGGTTTTGACTGAAACTAATGACCATAATATCGGTAATAGTGAGGAAAACCCAGACGACCCTCAGCCTTCCACCTCTGGTGCTGGGCCGTTTTGTTCATGTTCAGTTGTACCAGAATCCAAGAGGAAACTTCTATTTTCCCAAATCCCAGACTCAGATGAGAGCATGGGTGATGATAGTGATAGTGAATATGAACTACAAGCTCTTCAAACTAGTTCCAGTAGTGATAGTAAAGTGCAATGTTCCCAAGTGAAGCATCAGTATATACGACGATATATGCGCTCTGGTAGTGTGCCATATGCTATTCCAAGGGGAAGGAGTACATCTCGGAGTACATCCCGTGGCTGTACAACAGGAACAGAGAGTGAAAATGACGATGATACTGTTGCAATTGGGATGGAAAATGTGCGTGGTGGTAGTGATGCCAGCGGTGAGGCACCAGCAGTGGGCCATGCTGCCACCCATGCTGCCACCCACGCCGCTGCCTCAGCTAATCTACAACAAAGGCCACCATCCCCCACCCACCCACCACACCAGCCTCCACAACCACAACCTCCACAACCACAACCACCTGTCATTGTCCAGTACCCACCAGCAGACCGCACCTGGGATTGGCAGGAAGCTGTCAATTTTATTTCAAATGCCCACCAGTTTGATGACAGCCAAAGTGGAATACAGCCATCTTGTACACTTGGGAGCAATGCTACTGAACTGGAATGTTTCGAGTTATTCTTTGACGAACCACTGATGGAAAGTATTGTCATGGAAAGCAACACATACTACGAGTACACCATGGCAAACACATTACTTTCACCAAAATCACGTCTACACCAGTGGAAGGAGACAACTGTGGCTGAGATGTATCTTTTCTTTGCCACAATAATGCTTATGCCACATGTGTATAAGCACAAAGTGAAATCATACTGGTCAACAGACAGCCTGATTGCAACCCCAGGTTTCAGTGATATAATGACAGTGAATCGATTTGTGCTAATGTTACGTATGCTTCACTTCTCAGACAAAACCAGGCCTGACAGAACTGACAGGTTATATAAGATTAGGAATGTGTTTGTGTATCTGAAAGAGAAATTCAGTATGCATTTTTATCTCTTCAGGAAGCTTGTAATTGACGAGTCTTTGATTCTGTTCAAAGGAAGACTCTCTCTCAAGCAGTACATACCAAGCAAGAGGAAACGCTTTGGTATAAAGTTGTTTGTGCTTTGTGATTGTTACAGTGGTCTGGTATTGGATATTATTGTGTACACTGGAAGTTATACATTGAAAAATACCAGGAAGTTATTGGGCATCTCAGGTGATGTGGTTAGAACAATGATAGAACCATACCTTGGTAAGGGGCATATATTATATACAGATAACTGGTACACAAGCCCCTCACTCAGTGATTTTTTGCAAGTGAACATGACAGATGTGTGTGGCACAGTGTGTGCAAATCGGAAACATATGCCCAGGTTTGACGCTGGCACTCGTAGAGGTGAGGTGCAGGCATTTGCTGCCAATGACATCATGGCATTTCAGTGGCATGACAAACGAGATGTCACACTGTTGTCATCAGTTCACCCTAATGAAATGGCAGACAGTGGCAGGCAGCATAGAGAGAGCAACCAACCCATTCTAGAACCTGCAGCTGTGATTGATTACTCCTTCAACATGCATTCAGTGGACAAATGTGACATGCAGATTGGGTTTGCTGATTGTGTTCGCAAGAGTTATAAGTGGTACATCAAACTGTTTTTCCATCTTCTGGACATTTCCATGCTCAATGCTTATAATATGTATAAGATGAGGACCAGAAACAAACCACAGTACGGCGAATTCTGTTTGTCTGTCATCAGACAAATAGTATTCAAGTACCAAGGAACAGCACCTGCAATTAACCGCCCACCAAATTATCAACAACTACCTGCTCGTCTGAAGCATGGTGATCACTTCCTGGTAAAACTGCCTGCTACTGCTTTCAAGAAAAAGGCTCAGAAGAGGTGTTACGTCTGTGCACATACAAAAAAACGCCCACAACAACGCAGAGACACTCGTTTTATGTGTGAGGAGTGTAAAACATCACTGTGCATGACACCATGTTTCAAAGAGTTCCACAGGCTGCAGAACTTCTAGAAACATTCCCTGTGACTGTATATGTGTATATAAAATATAGAAAAATAGTAATAAACAACATTTAATATCGTTTGTTTGTGTAAATATTTTCTGTAAACAAAATAATGACAACAGTGTTTATGCCCTTATTGTGTAGTATTGAAAAAGAAATAACTTACAAAATACTGATCATGTTGGCCTCAGAGGCCATAAAAGTTACTCAAAAAAAGAAAAGTTTTTAAATAATTGAAAATAGTACATAAAAAAGTAAATAGAAAAATACCGGGTGATGGCAGTCGGCGATGTTACCAGATGTTGTTCAATTTTGGCAAACTTCACGCCTCCATATCTTGGTAAGTATTGACGGTAAAAATTTTTTGTTTAGCCTATAATGTTTAGAAAAAAAAAAAAATTTTTTCATAAGAAAAAATTTTTTTTTTTTTTTAACCCTTTGAGGGTCGACAGGCCCTCTCCGAAACTCGTTCTCAGGGTCGGCCAAATTTAAAAAAAAAAAAAAATTATTTTCTCTTATGAAAAGATAGAGAATCTTTTCCCGATCATAAAGACACCAAAAGTTTGAAATTTGATAGAAAACTTACGGAATTATGCTCTCGCAAAGTTAGCGGTCTCGGCGATGTTTACGCATCGGCGATTTTGCCCACTTTGAGCCCCATTTTCGGCCAATTTCACTGTACTAGTCGACAAAAAACATGAATATTTCGCTAGAACTCCATTTTTTCTATCGAATGGGTGCAAGAAACCACTCATTTATGAAATTCAACTATCCAGTACAGTGGTCAGAAGTTAGCAATTTTGCCAATTTCACACAAATTTCAAAAGATGCCAATTTCGGAATAGGGTCCAGAATAAACAAGAAAGACATTCCTGGCACTAAAATGACATTTCCTCTAGTCATTAGTCACGTCTCAAGGCCCCTCTTATATTCTTTTGCTTTCCACTTTGAATTTTTATTTTCACAAAAAATATAAGATTTACTGTTATGCAGACTACTGCATTAGTGTAAAAAATGGTATAAATATTATTGGTGCACTTGTGAAAGAATATTAGACTCACCAGTTGACGTGTATTGCACGCTTGGCACGATTTGTTTACTTTTGAAGTTTGGTAAAAATCGAACATTTCTGCTACTTTGAGCTCAATTTCAAGGCACCTTTCTTTGTAAAACCAATCAAAATCATCTCAATTTCTGTAATATGTCTTCCATTCTATAAAATGAGACCAAGAAAACTAGAATACAACAATAAATACCATACGAAAATACACTGCAAAGTCGCTGATTTATTAAAAAAAATGGTCAAAGTTTTTTTTTTCTCATTATGCACTGTGTGCTGCAGGATTTTTTTTAGACTGTGCACACTGACCACATAGACCCATTCTTTCATATGAAGGCCTACCAGCTTTCTCCCACTAGATTTGAGGCCGCTAGAATTTATGAGTACTAGTACGTCAAAAACCCCTACGCGTAAGACGTACTAGTACAACGAAAACCCTCAAAGGGTTATTAAATTTGGCCGACCCTGAGAATGAGATTCGGAGAGGGCCTGTCGACCCTCAAAGGGTTAATACTGTCAATAAAGATACTCTCTGAGATACCTGACTTCTAGTGAAGTTCAGATGGTGAAATGTAAGAGTACATGTACAGTGGTACCTCGAATTTCAAACAGCTCCCAACTTGAATGGTTATGTAAGTGTATTTTTTGTAAGTGCTTTTGTAAGTGTATTTTTGGGGATCTGAAATGGACTAATCTAATTTACATTATTCCTTATGGGAACAAATTCGTGTGGTAATGGCAAGCGAACAGCCGTCTGGAACGAATTTCTGTTGAAATTCAAGGTATCACTGTAGTTTAAAAGAAAATATGGTTACATTAACTCTCAGTAACTATCATAAACATCTGTGGTATTGATGCCATGGTCTCTCATGTAGAGCTACGCATAAATTCTAGCGGCTTTAAATTTGGCGGGAGAGGCCTGGTAGGTCTACATATGAGAGAACAGGTCTGAGTGGTCAGTGTGTGCAGTGTGGATAAATTTAGATTTAGAAAGGACATATGTAAGTACTGGTTTTCTAACAGAGTTGTGGATGTGTGGAACAGTCTTCCCAGTGGGGTGATAGAGGCTAGGACCTTGGGTAGCTTTAAGAAGAGACTGGACAAATATATGAGTGGGAGGGGCAGGGTTTGATTGGTGTCATTGGGTATGGGAGTTATTTCTAGGGAAGCTTTAGGTAGTAGTCGTTTTGATAAGGACCTGCCTCGCATGGGCCAGTAGGCCTTCTGCAGTGTTCCTCCATTCTTATGTTATGTTCTTATTATTTTTATTTATTAACATATCACCCATTTCCCACCAAGGCAGGGTGGCCCGAAAAAGAAAAACTTTCATCATCATTCACTCCATCACTGTCTTGCCAGAGGCATGCTTACACTACAGTTATAAAACTGCAACATTAACACCCCTCTTTCAGAGTGCTTGCACTGTACTTCCCATCTCCAGGAATCAGTATTACCTTGCTTACATTCCAACAGTCTTAAAAACCATTTGTCTCCATTTGCTCCTATCTAACACGCTCATGCAATCTTGCTGGAAGTCCAAGCCCCTCACACACACACAACTTCCTTTACCCCCTCCCTCCAACCTTTCCTAGGCCAACCCCTACTCCGCCTTCCCTCCACTACAGATTTATACACTCTCAAAGTCATTCTATTTTGTTACATCCTCTCTACATGGCCAAACCATCCCAATAACCCCTTCTTAGCCCTCTGGATAATAGTTTTGTTAATCCCAAACCTCCTCCTAATCTCCAAACTACAGATTCTCTGCATTATATTCACACCACACATTGCACTCAGACATGACATCTCCACTGCCTCCAGCCTTCTCCTTGTTGCAGCATTCACCACCCATGTTTGACACCCATACAAGAGCATTGGTATAATTATACAAGAGGCCCTCCACATTCACGAGGGTTAAGGGATCAAGAACCTCGTGAATCTTGAAAATTCACGAATGTTTGGTGTGCAAATATGATGTAGGGAAATGTAATAATACTGTACTGTAGAGTTTGCGAATGTTTTGATGCACAAACATATTGTAGGGAAATATAATAATAGCATTTACTTAGCTTAACAACACTGCGTCCTTAACCTATTGAACCACGAACAATCATAAAACACATGAAAACATTGTAAAATATTGTGTATACAGTGGAACCTCTGCTTACAAGTTTAATCCATTCTGTGACCTAGCTCATAACCCAATCTGTTCATATGCTGAGTCAATTTTTCTCATTAAAATTAATTGAAATGCCGTTAATCTGTTCCAGAGGAATTCCTGCTCTTGGGAGGTAGGACAAAAATACTTCAGTATGATGCTAATATCAGCTCTACAGCTTATTTATCTATCACAATTCATCTAATTTGACATAAGTTAGTTTAATATGTTTATTATGCACCCCATACCCATCCTGTGGGCGGTAGTCAAAAGATTACAGAGGTACATAATTGGTCCAGGGACTGGACTCCAAAGTTTTGATAGCTGAGCAAGTTACAGAGGTAATGAACTCACAGTTTACAAAGGTAATGAACTCACAATTTACAAAGGTAATGAACTCACAATTTACAAAGGTAATGAACTCACAATTTACAAAGGTAATGAACTCCAGGTAGGTCTGGTCACAATCATGACAAGTTACAAAGGTATTTACAGATTACAGAGGTACGTAATGGGTCCAGGGACTGGGCCTCCAAAGTTTTGATAGCTGAACTAGGTACAAAGGTAATGAGCTCACAAGTTACAAAGGTAATGAATTCTGTAGAATGGTTACTTATGTTTATACATGGCTACAATCATGAACAAATAGAGTAATGAGCAAATTACAAAGTAATGAACCACTGATACGTCCACACCTGGTCACAATTGTAATGAGTTATAAATACAAATATTAAGTGGATCATACACCCACACTAGCGCATGCACGCACATACACAATAAACAATATAATTAAACAATATAATTAACATAGAAGCATGATATATACTGTAGAATGAATAATAAGCCATAATATGGCGAGTGGTGGCAGCGCGTCCATTCCCTTTCCCAATGACTATATCTTCCCATACTTTTATTATAAGAGAAAATGGAGCGTTTGTGAGGCTAACTGCACTAGTTTCATAAATAAGGAATATTGTATAAAAAACATAATAGAGAATGTAAAGAAATGCAGTGGACCCTTAGTTATCAGCTGTAATCCGTTCCAGAAGGTTGGCTGAAAATAAAAATGGCTGAAAACCGAAATAATATTTCCCATAAGAATTAATGTAAATACAATTAATCCATTCCAGACAAAAATATTCACAAAAAAAAATAATTTTTTTTACAGTTATATAAATATTACATACCTTTATTGAAGGCTAATGCTGGTTTCTGGAAGATAGAGAGGAGGAAAGAGGGAGGAGTTAGTGTTTGAAAGGGGAATCTCCCTCTATTAAGACTTTAGGAAACAAAGCCTTCTCTGGAGTTACTTCCCTTGTTTGTCTTTTAATTTCACTAGGACCAGCTTGAGAGTCACTGGACCCCTGTCTCACAAAATAACTGTCCAGAGGGTTCTGTTTCTGGCATCTCTTTAAGATTTCCCTGAAGTGGGACAGGGTTTTGTCATTAAACATGTTGCAGATATGGCTTGTTTCAGCTTTGTCAGGGTGGTACTTCTCGACAAAACTTTGCACATCGTTCCACTTTGCACAAATGTTCTTAATCAATGAAGAAGGCACCTCTTTCACTCACTCTTCCTCCTCCTCTGATGCAAGTTCCTCAGCTGCAGTCTGTTGCTGTTCAAGTTGAAGCTCTTACAGCTCTTCAGTGGATAGCTCTTCTCTGTGGTCCTCCACCAACTCTTCCACATCCTCGCTACTCACCTCCAACCCCAGGGACTTCCCCAGTGCCACAATAGAGTTCACAGGGTTGGCAGGATCAGGGTCAGCCTCAAACCCTTCAAAATGCCTCTCTTGGACACAATCTGGCCACAGTTTTCTCCAAGCAAAGTTCAAAGTCTTGGAAGTCACTCCCTCCCAAGCCTTACCTATAAGGCTTATGCAACGGAGGATAGTGAAGTGATTCCTCCAGAACTCTCTTAAGGTCAACTGAATGTTCGAGGTCACTTCAAAGCACTTTTGAAACACTGCTTTTATGTTGAGTTTTTTGAAGTTAGAAATGACCTGCTGGTCCATGGGCTGGAGGAGAGGAGTGGTGTTAGAAGGCAAGAACTTCACTTTTATAAAATTGAAGTCCCTAAACAGTTGGTCTTCCAAGTCTGGAGGATGTGCAGGAGCATTGTCCAATACCAGGAGGCACTTGAGTGGCAATTTCTTTTCCAGGAGGTATTTTTTCACACTTGGGCCAAACACATCATTAACCCACTCTTTGAAAATTTTCCTTGTGACCCATGCCTCATGATTAGCTTTCCACATCACACACAATCTATTCTTCATGACATTGTTTGTCTTGAACACTCTGGGATTTTCTGAGTGATACACTAGTAAAGGCTTCACTTTAAAATCACCACTAGCATTACCACACAACAAAAGAGTAAGCCTGTCTTTCATAGGCTTGTGTCCTGGCAGTGCCTTTTCCTCCTGGGTAATGTAGGTCCTGTTTGGCATTTTCTTCCAAAACAAGTCTGTTTTGTCACAATTGAACACTTGTTGTGGTTTGAATCCTTTAGCCTCTATGTACCCCTGGAATTCCTGCACAAATTTCTCAGCTGCACATTTTCAGAATTTGCAGCCTCACCATGCCTTACAACACTGTGTATGCCACTATGCTTCTTAAATCAATCAAACCATCCTTTGCTGGCCCTAAATTCATAAAGTGCAGCACTTGTTCCAGGCATTTTCTTTGCAAGATCCTCATACAACTGCCTTGCCTTCTCACAAATAATTGACTCCACAACACTGTCTCCCACAAATTCTTTTTCCTTAATGCACAATAATAATAACTTTTCCATCTCTTCCATTATTGGTGGCCTTTGTTTAGATAGAAAAGTTACTCCTTTTGCAACATTAGCATCTTTTATTTGTTCTTTCTTTGCCAGGATGGATGTAATTGTTGATTTATTCTTGCTGTACATCCTGGCAAGTTCCACCACCCTCATACCACTCTCAAACTTATCTATCACTTCATGCTTAAATTCCATGGTGTTTCTCACTTTCTTTACCACAGGAACTTTCTTTGGAGCCACGGGTACTTATTTCATAGTTGCACTGCAAAAATGACACAAACTACAATGGGAAATAAGTGAAATGTTTGAATGTATGAGCAGAAGCTTCCTCAGCCACCAAGAGACACAGCCAAACTGTCGCGCAAACAGCCCCAGCCGGAGGATGGGCACGTCCCAAATGGCCAATTACCGGGCCGATAACAGAACCGGCCGATAACCGGGGGTCCACTGTTTTATAAAGTGAACATACTCTGGTGGAGGTGGGGGGTGGGGGTGGAAGTTTAGGTGGAGAGTGGAAGATAGGCTACTTGCTACTAGCTCCTGCTGCCACCAGACACCTCACTTGTTTGTCTATGATTTCATGCTGTAATTCCTTGGACATCATCCTCTTTTTCTTCTCAGCACCTTCCTTTGCACTTTCTTTCTTAGGACCCATGGTTAGAAAAAAGAAATTTGACACTAATAACATGAAAAATGCTTCCACGGCGACATAAATACATAGCACAGCTCAGCTGATGTTGTGACATTGGCTGTACCACCTAGTGGCAATGTTCTGAAACTCACTTATTATTATTATTATTATTATTATTATTATATTATTATTATTATTATTATGAATTAAGGGAACTGGAGCACAGATCCAATTCCCTAGATCAAGAGCCCCTCACCAACATCAAGGCACCTCCCTTGAGGGGGAAGCTCACAACTTGAATTTTGGTTCATATCCAGGAGCAAAAAATCGACCAAGCAACCGTTCGTATCCTGAAAAACTTGCATGGTGGGGCACTTGTAAGCAGAGATTCTGCTGTACTTATAGACTACTTAATTCTTGACAGGTGAAGAGTGGTAGAATACAGATATTCAATATTTTACTCGATTTTTAATATAAGGTAGTACAATTTATGATACATACATTTTAAGTTTGTAATTAAGTTTGTTTACTCTGTTATTAATATGAGATAATACAATTAATGATACAAACATACATTTTTAACCCTAAAACAGTTCAAACGTATATATACGTTCACTCGCGTAGCGCCCCAAATTTTTTTAGAGAAAAAAATTGTCTTTTTTTAATAGGAAAAAAGAGCATATGGTACCCAGGCGTCCCCAATTATTTTAATATGGCACACAGTGAATGCGCACACTCATTCTCTCATGTCTAGGTGACTCAGGCTTATCGTGGCAATGTTGAATGAATGACAAAGAAAACGTATATATACATTTGGGGCGCTACGCACGTGAACATATATATATACGTTTGAACCATTTAAGGGTTAAGTTTGTAATAATGGCTTAATAGTTAATGGATAATAAAATATTTGGGAGACTTGCTTTAAATTTGGTTAGAGTTTAGCATAGTGTAGGTATGATTGTTACTGAAAGATGAGATGATTTTTGAGTATTGTCCTAAATTGATTTGCAGGCAGGGGACCTCTTGCTGTTTCAGGTAAACAGTTCCAGATCTCCCTCAACTACCTAAAATCATACCTTAGTAACAGAACTCAATATGTGTATGCAAATGATGCAAACTCTTCCACCCAACTAATCACAGTAGGAGCCCCACAAGGAAGTGTCCTTGGACCACTCCTCTTTCTCATATACATCAATGTTCTACCGAATGCATCACAGCTACTCAAACCCGTATTATTTGCAGATGACACTACATATGTCTTTTCCCACCCAAACACAGTCATACTAGCAAACACAGTCAATGCTGAATTACAGAAAATATCTGCCTGGATGATGACTAATAAACTTATCCTGAATGCTGATAAAACCTATTTCATTCAGTTTGGAAACAAAGCTGTAAATGATCCGATTAACATAACGCTAAATGGATCATCAGTCACAAGACTCACAGAGGGAAAATTCCTAGGTATCCACCTTGACAGTAACCTTAAGTTCCGGACACACATGCAACAAATCACCAAGAAAATCTCCAAGACTGTAGGCATACTATCAAAGATAAGGTACTACATTCCACAATCAGCTCTCCTGGCACTGTACCATTCACTCATATACCCTTATTTTACATATGGAATTTGTGCATGGGGATCAACAACATCCAATCACCTAAAACCCCTAAAAACCCAGCAAAAGGCAGCAGTAAGAATGATAACGAATTCCCACTCCCACCAGCATACTCCACCAATTTTCAAAAATCTGAATCTGCTCACCATTAAGAACATCCATACTTATTCATGTGCCTACTACATACACAGAACAATACACACAAATATAAACCCTCCACTCAAACTTTTCACCAACTTAATCAGGACACATGACCACAACACAAGACACAGATCTCTTTTTGATACACCTCGTGTCCATATCACATTGTGTAAAAACTCTATGCCCCAAAATATGGAATTTACCAGAAGATATTAAAGTAACCCAGTCTGAAAATCAATTTAAGACTCTTCTCAAAAGCCACTTAATCACCCTAGACTAAATGCTAAATACTCAGTACACACATACTTATGTACTCCCACATCATAACTTCAACAATCACTTTGAACCTTTTATCCATTGTTGACAGGAATATAATTGAATCTTTTTTCCACAAAAAGCATTTTAGAATATATCTTTTTCTAGGTAGTAGGTTGGTAGACAGCAATCGCCCAGGGAGGTACTACCGTCCTGCCAAGTGAGTGTAAAACGGAAGCCTGTAATTGTTTTACATGATGGTAGGATTGCTGGTGTCTTTTTATTCTGTCTCATACACATGCAAGATTTCAGGTATGTCTTACTACTTCTACTTACACTTAGGTCACACTACACATATATATACACACCCCTCTGGGTTTTCTTCTATTTTCTTTCTAGTTCTTGTTCTTGTTTATTTCCTCTTACCTCCATGGGGAAATGGAACAGAATTCTTCCTCTGTAAGCCATGCGTGTTGTAAGAGGCGACTAAAATGTCAGGAACAAGGGGCTAGTAACCTCTTCTCCTGTATATATTACTAAATGTAAAAGGAGAAACTTTTGTTTTTTTTCTTTTGGGCCACTCCGCCTCGGTGGGATATGGCCGGTGTGCTGAAAGAAAAGAATATATCTTTTGTCTTATACAAATTTGATTCACTTATAATTAATAATCTACTGTACAACTATGAAATAATTACTATCCTACTGTACAACTATGATATAATCCTCAGTGTTAAATGGTCTGTAAGCCAATAATGTTAAGTTGGCGCATAATGGCTAGGCATAATAGAGGCTCTCTTTGCATTGCAACCCACTATTGTAAATGCAAAATCTCAATGTACTGTTTGCAAAGACATAAAATAAATAAATAAATAAATAAATAAATCTTCAGGCCCTTTATGTGCATTGCATTTTTGTATAGTGTGAGACGGACATGAGTGATGTCAAAAAGTGTTTTGTGCTTCGCGTTATTACCTGGAGTTTACCTGGAGAGAGTTTCGGGGGTCAACGCCCCCGCGGCCCGGTCTGTGACCAGGCCTCCTGGTGGATCAGCGCCTGATCAACCAGGCTGTTGCTGCTGGCTGCACGCAAACCAACGTACGAGCCACAGCCCGGCTGATCAGGAACTGACTTTAGGTGCTTGTCCAGTGCCAGCTTGAAGACTGCCAGGGGTCTGTTGGTAATCCCCCTTATGTGTGCTGGGAGGCAGTTGAACAGTCTCGGGGCCCCTGACACTTATTGTATGGTCTCTTAACGTGCTAGTGACACCCCTGCTTTTCATTGGGGGGATGGTGCATCGTCTGCCAAGTCTTTTGCTTTCGTAGTGAGTGATTTTCGTGTGCAAGTTCGGTACTAGTCCCTCTAGGATTTTCCAGGTGTATATAATCATGCATCTCTCCCTCCTGCGTTCCAGGGAATACAGGTTTAGAAACCTCAAGCGCTCCCAGTAATTGAGGTGTTTTATCTCCGTTATGCGCGCCGTGAAAGTTCTCTGTACATTTTCTAGGTCGGCAATTTCACCTGCCTTGAAAGGTGCTGTTAGAGTGCAGCAATATTCCAGCCTAGATAGAACAAGTGACCTGAAGAGTGTCATCATGGGCTTGGCCTCCCTAGTTTTGAAGGTTCTCATTATCCATCCTGTCATTTTTCTATTTTGTATGTTCTGTTGAAGCTGTCTAAGAGAAGTTTGAGTAGAGGGTTGATATTGGATTTTAATGTTCTGTATGCAGTAGATCGTCTTTTAACCCTTTCAGGGTTGACAGGCTCCCAAACTTGTTCTCAGGGTCGAAAATTTTTCGAAAAAAAAAAATTATTTTTTCTTATGAAATGATAGAGCATATTTTTGTGAGTATTATAGGCCAAAAAAAAAATTGTGATCAATACTTACCGAGATATGGAGGCGTGAAGTTGACAGAAAGTGAGCCGCTTATGGCAACATCCCTGACTGCCAGTCATGTGGTAATAGTTTATTTATTTTTTCCTATGTTTTCCTTTTATTTTTTAACATTTTATTTTTTCAAGTAACTTTTATGGCCTGTGAGACCAATATAAGCCATATTTTGGATATATACACTCATTGTATATTACACAATAACTGCTCAAACATTGACAGGTGAACATTTTCACCTATTTTAATCACAAACAGTAGAGCCCCACTTTACGGCATTTCGCCTTGTGGAGTTCCGCTAATACGGCAATTTCAAATTATGACCAAAATTTGCTATACGGCAAGTGGTCTTTCAAATATGGCGCAACCCCACCCGGTTTGTTTACATTCTCCGTGAGCACATCTATTATGTCTGGAAACTTTCCAAAATTTCAAGTATTTTAAAGTTATTGCGTATTTTATATGTACTCTGATAATTATGCTTATGTGTACCTGTACCTAAATATACTTACACACTGTGCTGGCATGCAGGTACACATTAAAATCTACTCTTCTCATGAAGCCATAGTAATACTACGTAATAATAATCTCTCTTGGGCACATTAAATGTCTTATTTTACGTTAACCCTTTCAGGGTCCAGAGGCCAAATTTCAAAGTGTGCACCAGGGTCCAAGAATTTTCAAAATAAATTTTGTTATTTTTTCTTATGAAATGGTAGAGAATCTTTTTCTGAAGGTAATAAAAGAAAAATTATGAAATTTGATGGAAAATTGACAAAATTATGCTCTCGCGAATTTTGATGTGTCAGCGATATTTATGCATCGGCGATTTTGCCGACTTTGACTCCCATTTTAGACCAATTACATTATTCAAGTCGACCAAATTCTTAGCTATTTCACTAGTATTACTTATTTTCTATCGATTGAGTACAAGAAATCACCACATCAACTGTTTCAACTACAAAATAAAGTGATCGGAAAATGGTAATTTGGTCATTTTAACACAAAATTCAAAATATTCCAATTTCAAGATAGGGTCCAGAATAAACAATGCAGGCATTCCTGGCACTAAACTAACATTTCCTCTGTTCATTAATTACTTTTTGAGTTTTTACAAATGAATTCCATTTTTATTTTTTATTCACATAATGAATTTTTATTCAAACCAAAAAATAGAAGATTTACTATTATGCAATACTGTAATAATTGTATAAATAATATCACCACATTTGTTAACGTATATTAGACCCACCAGCTGGTGTGTATTAGGCATGTGAGGTCATTTGTTTACTCTTGAACATCAGCAAAAATTTCTGTAATATATCTTTCATTCTATCAAATGAGACCAAGAAATCGCAAATACAACTATAAAAAACATACGAAAAACACTGCAAAGTCACTGTTTTAATAAAATATTACGGTCTCAGTTTTTTTTCTGTTATGCACTGTGTGCTGCAGGATTTGTTATATGTAGTGCACGCATACCACATAGATGTATTCTCTCATATCTAAGCCCAAATTTGCTGCTCACAGCTTATCAGAGTGAGCTGAGCTCATGGCGTAGATCTACGGTTTGGACCCTCAACTCAAAGCTGTAGATCTATGGCACGGACCCTGAAAGGGTTAATATAAACATTTTCATTAATATTAATCCATCTATGATATTTTCTTCAAAATTATGTAAGAAAAACATTACATAGCATTTAAACATTATACATACACCCACAGAATAAAAATTGACATAAATGTGAGATCTGTTTACAAAGCGGCTCTGTAGGAGTGTGGGAAGAATTACGTTTTCTCTAGTCAAACACTGGGGGATAACTGTAGATAAATATTCCTTTTGTGTGCCTTCACTCTGTATATAGCAATTCATGACCCTTGTGGGTTTAGTGCTTCTTTTTTATTATGATTACAAAAATAATAACTTGCAATAATATTTTGTAATAAAAATAACTTGTAATAATAATAATTTGTAATAATAATAATAATAATAATAATAATAATAATAATAATAATAATAATAATAATAATAATAATAATAATAATAATAATTAATAGTAATAATAACAATAATAATAATTTGTCAGAGCATCATTCCTGCTAAAAATTACATGAGAATGGAAGTATTGGTTTTGATTTATTCTACTGTACCTCTATGGAGACAACTTGTACACAATGTAAGGTGTTTGTATGAATGTTTATGAACCATAACCAGATGCATCATCTGTTTGTTTACATATTGGGTGGGGTGGCCAGGCTGGCTTCCCTACACTACCCTACCTGCCACACCATTTTCTACAAATAAACACTTTTCACCTTTCACCCTACATTAAGACTACAAATATTTTAAGGTAAGTAATGAGTGTACTGTATATGCATTTTATCACTATTTAGAATAGTTGAAGTATATTATGTGTGGGTGGGGGTGGCCAGGAGGGCTACCACACCTAACTTCTTATAGTAAATGCTACTCACCTTTTGCCTTACATTAAGATTACGAATATCTTGAGGTAAATAATAAGTGTAGTGTGTGTATTTTACTTTTTATTGTTTTTTAATGCCTGAGTTCTATTGCTAACTTAATATATGTTAGTGTAAACTTGTTATCTGGCATTTATATGCATTTATAAGTGGAAAAAATGGCGTTCTGCTTTCCGTCGAAGTCTGCTTTCCGGCAGTAGCCTGGAACCTAACCTGCCATATAAGTGGGGCCCTACTGTACTATTTCCTAGAAATATATACATAGTATTTATAGGTCCCAGCAATGTTTTGGTGGGGAAGGAAGTGTGGGTTTCTGTGAACAACATGGCTGGCAGGCAGCTGGTTGGCTGGCTGGCTGGCTAGCTGGCTGGCTGGCTAGGTGGTTGGCCAGCTGGCTGGCTGGCTGGCTAGCTGGTTTGCCAGCTGGCTGGCTGGCCGGCCGGTTGGCTGGCTGACTGGCTGGCTGGCTGACCAGTTAGCTGACTTGCTGGCTGGCTGATTGGCTCTGTCTCTGTCTCACAGGTACACATAAATACAATTATACATACCTGGAGTTTACCTGGAGAGGGTTTCGGGAGTCAACACCCCCGTGGCCCGGTCTGAGACCAGGCCTCATGGTGGATCAGGGTCTGATCAACAAGGCTGTTACTGCTGGCTGCACACAAGCTGATGTATGAACATAGTGTAAATTACTTAGGATACACGGATAATATAATAATAATATTAATAAAAATAAAAGTAATTGAAGCATGGTGTAAGAGAGTGTGTCACTTGTCTTATCTTATCTCTGCACTAATGACAGTGGTGACATTTGATGAGGGGCGTCTTATCTTATCTCTCCACTAATGACAGTGATGACATTTGATCAGGGTACACTGCCTTCCCTTCATTTGTTTTCACTGTACACATAAACATGTCTGTTTATCTGTCTGCTTGTCTCTTTTTCTGTCTATCTGTCTGCTTGCCTGTCTTTGTCTCTGTGAGAGCCACTAGTGAACCAACATGTATTACACATGATGCAGTAGTCACTGCGTCACATCTGAGTCCTGATACCTATTATTTGCCAGTCTGGATGTTTTGGGTTATCCTGGGTAATTTACACTACCTGGAGTTTACATGGAGAGAGTTCCGGGGGTCAACGCCCCCGCGGCCCAGACTGTGACCGGGCCTCCTGGTGGATCAGAGCCTGATCAACCAGGCTGTTACTGCTGGCTGCACGCAATCCAACGTACGAGCCACAGCCCGGCTGGTCAGGTACCGACTTTAGGTGTTTGTCCAGTGCCTGCTTGAAGACAGTCAGGGGTCTATTGGTAATCTCCCTTATGTATGCTGGGAGGCAGTTGAACAGTCTCAGGCCCCTGACACTTATTGTATTGTCTCTTAACGTGCTAGTGACACCCCTGCTTTTCATTGGCGGGATGTTGCATTGTCTGCCAAGTCTTTTACTTTTGTTGTGAGTGATTTTAGTGTGCAAGTTCGGTACTAGTTCCTCTAGGATTTTCCAGGTGTATATAATCATGTATCTCTCCCGCCTACATTCCAGGGAGTACAGGTTCAGGAAATTCAGGCACTCCCAGTAATTGAGGTGTTTTATCTCCGCTATGCGTGCCATGAAGGTTCTCTGTACATTTTCTAGATCAGCAATTTCACATGCCTTGAAAGGTGCTGTTAGTGTGCAGCAATATTCCAGCCTAGATAGAACAAGCGACCTGAAGAGTGTCATCATGGGCTTGGCATCCCTAGTATAATTGTATTTATGTGTACCTGTGTGGTGTACCTGTGTGTGTGTGAGAGAGAGACAGACAGAGACAGACAGACAGACAGACAGACAGCCACTTGTCCAGCCAGCCACCTGACCAGACATACAGCCACCTGACCAGCTAGCCAGCCACCTAACCAGCCAGCCAGCCAGCCAGCCAGCCACCTAACCAGCCAGCCAGCCACCTGACCAGCCAGCCAGTCACCTGACCAGCCAGCCAGTCACCTGAGCAGCCAGCCAGCCACCTGACCAGCCAGCCAGCCACCTGACCAGTGAGCCAGCCACCTGACCAACCAGCCAGCCACCTGACCAGCCACCTGACCAGCCAGCCAGCCAGCCAGCCAGCCAGCCAGCCAGCCAGCCACCTGACCAGCCAGACAGCCACCTGACCAGCCAGCCAGCCACCTGACCAGCCAACCAACCATGTTGTTTACACAAACTCACGCTCCCTTCCCTACCTCCCCCCCTCCCTTACTGCCTTTCCCCACAACCCACACTGCCAGAGAGTGAGGTATTCCTTATGCTTGGCTCGGTGACAAAGGCACACTGAATTACCACTCCCACAATGCAATGCAGGTGCATAGATTTTTTTCCACTGCACACACTTAACACATAGAGCCTACCAGCTCTCTCCCACTCAATTTGAAGGTGCTAGAATTTACGCGTACTAGTACGATACCAACCTTGGCATGTAAGCCGTACTAGTACGGCACCAACCCTGAAAGGGTTAACACGGTAGTTTGTTTACACAAACCCACACTCCCTTCCCCACCAACATTACTGGGACCTATAAGTACAGTAGGGCCCCACTTATATGGCAGGTTAGGTTCCAGGGTACCTCCGTAAAGACGAAATCGCCGTAAAGTGGAACACCCCTTTTTTTCCCCTTATAAATGCATACAAATACTAGATAACAAGTTTACACTAACATATATTAAATTAGCAATAGAACTAGGCATCAAAAAACAATGAAAAAGTACAATACACACATAGTGCACTCATTACTTACCTTAAAATATTTATAGTCTAAATCTAGGATGAGACAAGTAGTATTTATTGTAAGAAATCAAGTGTGGTATGTATGGTAGTCAGGCGGGCCACCATACCAGGCCGCCCCACCTGCACATAATATTCTGTTACATTTAAGCATCCCAGAGCAATAAAATGCATATACAGTTTACTCATTACTTACCTTAAGATATTTGTAGTCTTAATCTAGGGTGAGATGAGTAGTATTTATTGTAAGAAATCAAGTGTGGTACGTATGGTAGTCAGCTGGGCTACCATACCAGGCCATTCCACCCACACATACTATTCTATGATATTTAACCCTTTGACTGTTTCCGACGTATAAATACGTCTTACGAGCCAATGTTTCTGATGTATTTATACGCATAAATTCTAGCAGCTTCAAATCAAGCAGGAGAAAGCTGGTAGGCCCACATGTGAGAGAATGGGTCTCCATGGTCAGTGTGCACCATATAAAAAAAATCGGGGAGCCATTGGTGCATTGTGGGAATGCCATTTCAGTTGTCCTTTTTCAGCATGTCTAGCGGTAAGAAATATGTGATTCCCCAGCAAATCTGGGACTCTTCTCTTCCCAAGTGATGCTCTAACACAGATGGAAGTGTCAGTGAAGATCAATTTCATGATTTGGAGGAGTTTGAGACCAAAAGCAATGGAGGAGGAGGAGGGGGAGGAGGGGAGGAAGAGGAGGAGGAGGAGGAGGAGGAGGAGGGGGAGGAGGAGGAGGAGGAGGAAGAAGAAGATGTAATAATATTGTTCCCTTGAAGCAAGAAAAAAAAAGTCCACCCCATGACAGTGACAAGATAAGGGGAGATAACATCTGATAAGAGCTGACTTTGATGAGCGTAAAGGAGGGTAATATTACATGACCATCGCCCTCCCTTTGTTTTTGCTGGTACACAAACATTTCTGTCTGTCTATTTGTCTGTCTGTCAAGCTCCCTGTCTGTCCATCTAGCTCTCTGTCTCAGAGAGAGCCACAAGACTGTGTCATCACGTTTACTCACATCTTCAAGCAGAGTATAGCACTTTGTCTGGATTTCTTGGGTTATCCTAGGTAATTTACACTATGTATACTTGTATTTATGTGTACCTGTGAGACAGAGATAGGCAGACAGATAGAAAGAGAGACAGATTGAAAGATATAGAATGAGGGAGAAAGATAATTAGATAGAATGGAGGAGGGGAAGCAGCATCCGACCCCATTGTTTTGACAGGCGGTAGGGGGAGTGACTAATGAGACAATATGTCACTTTGACAGCTGCCGACTTCTGACTCAAAACAATTATAAGCCACACACTCCCACACAAGACAAGGAGGAGGAGAAGGAGGAGGAGGAGAAGGAGAAGGAGGAGGAGGAGGAGGAGGAGGAAGAGGAGGAGGAGAAGGAGGAGGAGGAGGAGAAGGAGAAGGAGGAGGAGAAGAAGGAGGAGGAGAAGGAGAAGGAGAAGGAGGAGGAGGAGAAGGAGGAGAAGGAGAAGGAGGAGGAGGAGAAGGAGGAGAAGGAGGAGGAGGAGGAGAAGGAGGAGGAGGAGGATGATTGTTTGTTTTTGTAAACAAGTTTTGTAAACAATATATTGATAATTATGTTTGTGTGCTTATTGTGTTGTATACAACGAGTGTATATATATACATTGCACCTTACTTTGGTCTCATAGGCCACATAAGTTATGTGAAAAAATAAAATAGTGAAAAAAACAAAAAACCTTCAATTACAAGTAAACTAAAGTTTACCGGGTGAGCGGCAGTCGCCGCTGTTGCCATACGCGGCTCATTTTCTGCAAATTTCACGGCTCTATATCTCGGTAAGTACCGATGGCAAAAATTTTTTTTTTGGACTAAAACACTCAGAAAAATAATCTTAACATTTTCATAAGAAAAAATAATTTTTTTTTTTTTTTGAATATTTGGCAACATAGAATGACAGTTTCAGAGAGGGGCCTGAAACAGTCAAAGGGTTAAGCATCCCAGAGCGATAAAATGCATATACAGTTCACTCATTACTTACCTAAAATATTTATAGTCTTAATGTAGGTAAGTAATGTAAGTAAACGAGATAAAACGAATAAATGAGAGAGAGAGAATGAGTACATGAGAGAGGACATGTGCAGAATTATGTAAACAAACCAGGCGAATGCAACTTGTGTAAACAAAGTGTACACATCTGGTTTGTGTACAAGTTACATTGTGTACAAGTTGTCTCTACATTGATATGGTAGAATAAATAAAGAAGAACACTCCCATTCTCATGTAACATCATTTTGAAAAGAAATTACACTCTGAGTGAAGGCAATGGAAATAAGTCACTCTGACTTTTTTGGGTTATCCTAGGTTCTCTACACATATGCTGTTATGTATGATAATCTGTGTAACTGTATTTGTGTATACCTGAATAAACTTACATACATATGAAAGGAATAATTTTCTACAGTTACCCCCAGTAACACATTTTCTCTTACCTGGAGTTTACCTGGAGAGAGTTCCGGGGGTCAACACACCCGTGGCCCGGTCTGTGACCAGGCCTCCTGGTGGATCAGAGCCTGATCAACCAGGCTGTTGCTGCTGGCTGCACGCAAACCAATGTACGAGCCACAGCCCGGCTGGTCAGGAACCAACTTTAGGTGCTTGTCCAGTGCCAGCTTGAAGACTGCCAGGGGTCTGTTGGTAATCCCCCTTATGTATGCTGGGAGGCAGTTGAACAGTCTCGGGCCCCTGACACTTATTGTATGGTCTCTTAACGTGCTACTGACACCCCTGCTTTTCATTGGGGGATGTTGCATCGTCTGCCAAGTCTTTTGCTTTCGTAGTGAGTGATTTTCGTGTGCAAGTTCGGTACTAGTCTCTCTAGGATTTTCCAGGTGTATATAATCATGTATCTCTCCCGCCTGCATTCCAGGGAATACAGGTTTAGGAACCTCAAGTGCTCCCAGTAATTGAGGTGTTTTATCTCCGTTATGCACGCCGTGAAGGTTCTCTGTACATTTTCTAGGTCAGCAATTTCACCTGCCTTGAAAGGTGCTGTTAGTGTGCAGCAATATTCCAGCCTAGATAGAACAAGTGACCTGAAGAGTGTCATCATGAGCTTTGCCTCCCTAGTTTTGAAGGTTCTCATTATCCATCCTGTCATTTTTCTAGCAGATGCAATTGATACAATGTTATGGTCCTTGAAGGTGAGATCCTCCTACATGATCACTCCCAGGTCTTTGACGTTGGTGTTTCGCTCTATTTTGTGGCCAGAATTTGTTTTGTACTCTGATGAAGATTTAATTTTATCGTGTTTACCATATCTGAGTAATTGAAATTTCTCATCGTTGAACTTCATATTGTTTTCTGCAGCCCACTGAAAGATTTGGTTGATGTCCGCCTGGAGCCTTGCAGTGTCTGCAATGGAAGACACTGTCATGCAGATTTGGGTGTCATCTGCAAAGGAATACACGGTGCTGTGGCTGACATCCTTGTCTATGTCGGATATGAGGATAAGGAACAAGATGGGAGCGAGTACTGTGCCTTGTGGAACAGAGCTTTTCACCGTAGCTGCCTCGGACTTTACTCTGTTGAAGACTACTCTCTGTGTTCTGTTAGTGAGGAAATTATAAATCCATTGACCGACTTTTCCTGTTATTCCTTTAGCATGCATTTTGTGCGCTTTTATGCCATGGTCACACTTGTCAAAGGCTTTTGCAAAGTCTGTATATATTACATCTGCATTCTTTTTGTCTTCTAGTGCATTTAGGACCTTGTCGTAGTGATCCAATAGTTGAGACAGACAGGAGCGACCTGTTCTAAACCCATGTTGCCCTGGGTTGTGTAACTGATGGGTTTTTAGATGGGTGATCTTGCTTCTTAGGACCCTTTCAAAGATTTTTATGATATGGGATGTTAGTGCTATCAGTCTGTAGTTCTTTGCTGTTGCTTTACTGCCCCCTTTGTGGAGTGGGGCTATGTCTGTTGTTTTTAGTAACTGTGGGACGACCCCCGTGTCCATGCTCCCTCTCCATAGGATGGAAAAGGCTCGTGATAGGGGCTTCTTGCAGTTCTTGATGAACACGGAGTTCCATGAGTCTGGCCCTGGGGCAGAGTGCATGGGCATGTCATTTATCGCCTGTTCGAAATCATTTGGCATCAGGATAACATCGGATATGCTTGTGTTAACCAAATTCTGTGGCTCTCTCATAAAAAATTCATTTTGATCTTCGACTCTCAGTCTGGTTAGTGGCTTGCTAAAAACTGAGTCATATTGGGACTTGAGTAGCTCACTCATTTCCTTGCTGTCATCTGTGTAGGACCCATCTTGTTTAAGTAGGGGCCTAATACTGGACGTTGTTCTCGACTTTGATTTGGCATAGGAGAAGAAATACTTTGGGTTTCTTTCGATTTCATTTATGGCTTTTAGTTCTTCCCGCGATTCCTGACTCCTATAAGATTCCTTTAGCTTAAGTTCGATGCTTGCTATTTCTCGGACCAGTGTCTCCCTACGCATTTCAGATATATTGACCTCTTTTAGCTGCTCTGTTATTCTTTTCCGTCGCCTGTAAAGGGAGTGCCTGTCTCTTTCTATTTTACATCTACTCCTCCTTTTTCTTAGAGGAATAAGCCTTGTGCATACATCAAGTGCCACCAAGTTAATCTGTTTTAGGCATAAGTTGGGGTCTGTGTTGCTTAGTATATCTTCCCAGCTTATATCGGTTAGGACTTGGTTTACTTGGTCCCACTTTATGTTTTTGTTATTGAAGTTGAATTTGGTGAATGCTCCCTCGTGACTAGTCTCATTATGTCGGTCTGGGGCTCCACGCATACATGTCTGAACCTCAATTATGTTGTGATCTGAGTATATTGTTTTTGATATGGTGACATTTCTTATCAGATCATCATTGTTAGTGAAGAGGAGGTCTAGTGTATTCTCCAGTCTAGTAGGCTCTATTATTTGCTGGTTTAAATTGAATTTTGTGCAGAGATTTAAAAGCTCGTGTGAGTGTGAGTTTTCATCAGAGCTGCCTCCTGGTGTTATTACTGCAACAATTTTATTTGCTATATTCCTCCACTTTAGGTGCCTTAAGTTGAAATCCCCCAGGAGCAAGATGTTGGGTGGAGGAGCTGGAAGATTTTCCAGACAGTGGTCAATTTTTAACAGCTGTTCCTGGAATTGCTGGGATGTTGCATCCGGAGGCTTGTAGACTACCACAATGACTAGGTTTTGGTTCTCGACCTTTACTGCTAAAACTTCCACTACATCATTTGAGGCATTAAGCAGTTCTGTGCAAACAAGTGACTCTTCGATGTACAGGACAACCCCCCCCCCCCTTTTGCCTGTTCACTCTGTCACATCTGTATAGGTTGTAACCTGGGATCCATATTTCGTTGTCCAAGTGATCCTATATGTGGGTCTCAGTGAAAGCCACGAACATTGCCTTTGCCTCTGCAAGCAGTCCACAGATGAAAGGTATTTTGTTGTTTCTTGCTGGCTTTAGACCCTGTATATTTGCAAAGAAGAATGTCATCGGACTGGTGGTATTGTTGGTACTGGGGGGGGGGGTTCCGACATTAGTATCTGTATCTGTTGGTTTGGAGTGGAGGCCATTGACTGTGGTTCCACTCCAGGAATGACTGGATTTGGTGTACGATTTCTGCCATTTCCTGCCAGTTTTTTTTCCTTCCTTGCACTAAAAAACCTCTCCCTCTTGAGTGGCTGTGGCTACCCAGGTTTTCCCATGGCCTGGATGTTTTGTATCTTTTTGTCCCCTATAGATGGTGTGCCTGGCAATTTAAGTTATAGCACAGTCTTTCCTGTACTGAAGAGGTACACATTTCAGGGTGAAAAAGCTTACAGGAAGGTTGTTTGCATTTTCCTGTTGTCATATGGGCATTGCATTTTCTAGGGTGGTCATAGTTGCACGTCTCGTCTGTTTTTCCAGATTTCCCATGTCTGCAGATACCAAGTGCATAGTATGTGCACAGGCTTGGTTTCCGTTTGCCTTGGGTTTCTGTGACTGTATTCCCTGTTGGTGCATGTTTCCCTGTCTTATTCCTATCCTCCCTAGCACCAACAATGGAGCTCCCACCAGTTGTTTTTGGTAATATATCCTCACTATTGCTAGTGGAGTCCTCTTGTTTGCTATTTCCTGTGGTATTTCTAGTTTGCAATATTGGTTTTATTTTATCTTTGACTACACTTGTTTCCCCACTACGGCTCCTGTCCCCTATGAGGTCATTTATATGTATTCCTTCCTACGTATAATTCCTGACTACCTGGACAAAATCTCCAGCTTCACCATTACTGTCTCCCTGGACAGCACCTCCAGCTTCACCATTACTGTCTCCCAGGGCAGCATTATCAGCCCCACATTTACTGACTACCAGGACATCACCTCCAGCCTTACAGTTTCTGACTACATGGCCAGTATCAAGGGCAGTACCATTCAGCCCAGACTTTTTATGTTCCCATCTGTTGTAGAAAGCTTCCAGGTTGTCTATGAAAGCAGCTTTGATGTTATCCTCATTTAATACCCTTGTGATTTTAGTCCACAGATTTATCTCATTTGGGCATACCCAAAAACACTTCCCTGTTTTAATACTGCTTGTAGCTAGTTCTTGGATATCTGCACAAGGGGCGTGACACCAATTTCCACAAAAATGACAATTTATCCATGTGGAAGCCCGTTTGTTCGATT